>NC_064811.1:11290030-11361611 GCF_023721935.1 Panthera uncia | reverse complement strand
CCCCCCCCCCCCCCCCCCCCCCCCGCCAAGTGCCTACCAGGTTGCAGGCTCCATACTAATCTCTTGGGAAACATCCATCAGTGAACAAAACAGGTAAAAGTCTCTGTCCTTCTGGGGCTTATGTGCTAACAGGTGGCAGATAGGCAGTAAAGAATAAACTTAGGCACCTGGGTGGCTCAGACGGTTAAGCATCCAACTTTAGCTCAGGTCATGGTCTCATCATTTGTGAGTTTGCACAGACAGTGTGGAGCCTGCCTGGGATTCTCTGTCTCTGCCTCTCCCCCACTTGCATGCACACATACTCTCTCTTGCTCTCTCTCTCCCTCTCAAAATAAGTAAACTTTAAGAAAAAAGTGTGTAAAAAAAAGAATAAACTTAATGAGCAAATAAGTCAGAAGCTGATAAACATCATAAAAAAGAGAAATAGAGCCACAGGAGGGGTTTCACAGAGCCAGTCCATGGTGCAGGCTGTAATTTAAAATACCGAGGTCAGGATAACTTCCTGGAGGTGAGATACAAGCTAATACAGCAGGTGAGAGAGTTAGCCCATTGACAGCTAGGGGAAGGACTTCCAGGCAGAGGGAACAGTGCAGGCAAAGGCCCCGGGGCAGGAATTCACCTGGGATGTTCCAGGAGGCCACTCTGAGGCACAGAAAGGAGAAGGGAGTAAGGAAGAAGCTGGAGAAAACTGGGCCAGAGCAGGCTGTTTGGCTCTTACTCTGAGCGATGTGGGAGTGACTGCAGAGTTGTGAGCCGACAAGTCCCATGACTGAATAGTTACAGAACTACACTCTATACTTTGTGAACTTCTGGAAGTTTCCCTAATAAACAATTAAAATGGCAGCTGGGCCTCAAACAGGCCATGAAGGATGGGACAAGGTGAAAGCAAGAAGGCTCATTAGGGCCCTCTAAGTAATCTAGCTGACTGCTGGCCGGGCTGGTTCTGGTAAGTGACTGCATACTCCATCAATCTGTAAGTTGAACCAGTGGAATTTTCTGGTAAAGCATGAGAGAAGGGAAGGAATCAAAGACGGCTCCAAGATTTCTGGAACAGGCATTTGGGGATTTGGGGAAAGTTGGGCATTGCCATCAATTGAGACAAGGAAGACTCTGGGTAGACCAAGTTTAGAGGTGTCTTAGTTTCCTGTTGCCACTGCAATAAATCAATCAGTGGCTTAAAACAACGCACATTTACTCTCTTACAGTTCTGAAGGTCGGAAGTCAGAAACCAGTCTCACCACACTAAAGTCAAGGTGTCAGTGGGGCTCCTTCGTTCCGGAGAGCCTCCTGAAGGAAGAATCGGTTTCCCTGCCCTTTTAAAGTACACCCTTCCAGGGGCGCCTGGGTGACTCAGTCAGTTAAGCATCTGACTTCAGCTCGGGTCATGATCTCACGGTTTGTGAGTTCGAGCCCCGCATCGGGTGAGCTGGAGCCCTGCCCCGCTTCAGGTGAGCCGCGCTTCAGGTGAGCCCCGCTTCTCTCTCCTCTCTCTCTGCCCCTTGCTCACTTGCACTCTCAAATAAATAAATAAATAAATAAATAAATAAATAAATAAGGTGCACCAGTCCAATCTCTGCTTCCATGATCACACTGCCTGCTTGTGTTGTGCATCGAATCTCCCTCTGCCTCCCTCTCATAAGGACACTTGTGATTCTATTTAGGGTCCACCTGGATAACCAAGGATAGTCTCCCCATCTCAAGATCCTCAACGTAATCACATCTGAAAAGTCCCTTTGCCATACAAGGTGATAGTCACAGATTCCAAGGATGACAACTGGGTATCGTTAGGCGCCATGATTCGGCCTACCAGAGCAGGTAAACTCAGTTCGGTTTGGGATGTGTTGAGATTGAAATACCTATTAGACCATCCAAGTGGAAACACTGAGTAGACTGTTAAATATGCAAGTATGGCGTTCCGTACAGGACCTAGACTAGAGACATTCATTCCGGAGGCACCAGCATATAGGTGAGATTTAAAGCCACGAGGCTGGATTTAAAGCAGATACTCACTTTCCCACCCTGCCCTGCAGTTAGCGCACAGACACATGACCAAACTCTGCCAACCAGCTGTCCCCACTGGAGCACAGTGGATTGAGACAGCAGGGCCCCCCAACGTCTAGTCTAGGGGCACCTGGGTGGCTCATTTGGCTAGCGTCTAACTCTTGATTTCGGCTCGGGGCGTGATCTCATGGTTCATGAGATCAAGCCCCACACTGGGTTCTGCTGAGTGCACTGGGATTCTCTCTCCCTCTCTCTCTGCCCCTCCCCCACTCACACTCTCTCTTTCTCTCAAAATAAATAAGCTTAAAAAGTAAACTATGCTAACCATGAGGATGCCTAAGGCACCAGCGCTCTGGGGCTGCAGTGGCAGAGATTGTGGAAGCACCCAGGTGTGAGCACAGGCACTCTCTGAGCTGTGTGTACCCACACAGGCTCCCCTCTGGCAGTTCTGGGTCAGACTTCGGCCTGGACTCCGGTCCCGCTTCCCCGGCTCTCACAGGAAGATTCTGTGCGGTGCCTTAAAATCTTTGAATACATCCCATTTCTGCTGAACTACCTGGAACTGATGTGTGATGCTTGTAGACAAGAATTTCGACCAATGTCCTTCCTACTTGAACTTGAGGAACCTGGGCCCTGTGCCCAGGCCTGGCTCTTTAAGAGTCTTTCCAGTGTCCTGTCGAGAAAGGAGGTGGGGGGCTAATACACCTGTTGCTTTCTTCAATCTCCACGACAATCCTGTGAGGTGGTTTCCATTATTTTTCGTTTGGGGCCTGAGAAAACGGCCCACCTCAGGCTATGGGACTCCAAGCGCAGTGCTCTTACCGCCGCCCAAAGGCTCAGTGTCCACAGTCTGTGGGCAGGAAAGTTCCCGGTGAGAAGTTGGGGGTTGGTGTGTGTAGAAAGAGTGTGAAGGACCCGGCAGGCCAGACTAGAAGTCTGGATCGGTCACAGGAACCTTGAAGTTCTTTGAGCAGCGTGGACGGGACGGTGGGTGTCCTTTCCACGTGAAGCAAGTGAGGACCCAGGATCATAGGACATTCTTGCTCTTTCATGAGAGGATGAGAAAACTGCGTGCCTCCTCCGAGGGGTCAGCTCCAGGGTCACATGCTGTCATGGTGGGTCTGCTCGTTACTTCCCTCCCAGGAACAGTCTGGGGCGGACATGGCAGCTCCACGGTCGGGAGCACCCAGCCTCCCCCATTGTGCGGCTCTGCGAGCCCAGCCATGGACGGTCCCCACCGCGTGGCCCAGGTCCATCCACTGGGCGGCAGGAACGCACACAGGGAAGACACGTCCCTTCCTTTCACGTGGAGTCGAGCCCATCGCCCCACCGCAGCGCAAAGGGAAGCCAGGAAACACGCTCGCTGCTCTTGGCAGCCGTGAGCCCAACTGAAATGCGAGGGTTCTCGTACTAAATGAAGGAGACAAGAGCTCTGTGGGGATGGTGAGCACTCCTTCTCTCTCTTTCTGTGTCTGCCTGTTTCTCTCTTTCTAATGGACTAGTTAGGAAACTGAACAAAATATTCTTTTTTTTTTTAATGTTTTTTAACGTTTATTCATCTTTGAGAGAGAGACAGACAGACAGACAGACCACGAGCAGGGGAGGGCCAGAGAGAGAGGGAGACACAGAACCCGAAGCCGGCTCCAGGCTCCGAGCTGTCAGCACAGAGCCTGACGCGGGGCTCGAACCCACGGGCCGCGAGATCACGACCTGAGCCCAAGAGGGACGCTCAACCGACCGAGCCACCCAGGCGCCCCAAAATGGACAAAACATTCCATGTGACGCACACAGCACAACGTGCAGCAGCCAGGGTACTCTTTTCCCCTTACAGATGGAAGAACGGATGGTATGGACTTCAGCTCACCTGGGCAGGTGTTCATCAAACCTGCACCATCTTAGCCGCTCAGAGAGCCCGAGCCGCTCAGTGCAGAAGCACAGGACTCCCTCCGCAGCCACATGTTCTAGGGCGCGTGTGTAAAATCATACTGCAATTCATCAGTGGTCTAAAAATAGTCCCGCTTATCTTGGGGAGGCAAGGAGGTCGGGGCAGGACAGCTACTTACGAGTTTAAGGCACAGTCAGGATGAGTGCTGTGGTCCACACACATTAAGAGCTTCACTGGTCTACAGAATGAAAAGAAATAATATTTAAGGGATTATTTAAATGACTCTCACTCATCAAACATTTACGGTATGCCTGGAAAGTACAGGGGATACAAAGTCTCTCACCTAAAAGAACACAAACTGTTTGTTTTTAAAAATATTAGCCAGCATTTATTAGGCACTTACTACATACCAAGAAATTTGATGATGGATTTTTTATTTGTTTTTAATTGTTTTAATCTTTATTTATTGCTGAGAGAGAAATAGCAGACACAGAGTGCGAACAGGGGAGGAACAGAGAGACAGGGAGACACGGAATCCAAAGCAGGCTCCAGGATCTGAGCTGTCACCGCAGAGCCCAACGCGGGGCTCGAACTCACAAACCGCGAGATCATGACCTGAGCCGACGTTTCATGCTTCACCGACTGAGCCACCAAGGCGCCCCCGATGAGATTTTCTATATAGACTTTGCCATTTAATCCTCACAAAGACCAAACAGAGCAGGTATTAATACCATCTCCAGTTTACAGGTGAGAAAGCTGATCAGAGTAACTGGCCCAAGAACACACACTGACGGCTGTGGCGCGGAATGTGAGCTGAATGCGAACCCTGCAGGCTCACTCCAGAGCCCAAGCGCGGAACCACCCAAGCAAGCATGTACAGTCTTGCCTGGAAAATCCTCTTGGTAAGTTCTTTGGCCAGAAAGTTGGACTTGAAGCACACGGGTGATGGCCTTTGCCCAGGCTCCAGCAACAAAGAAAGCTGACTGGCTCCGCGGGTAGAGGGAGGAGACGTGGCGTCCCAGGAGGGCAGGGAAAGCAGTAGTGAAGAGAGGAGCCGGGTAACAGGAGCACAGGGCACACTAGGTAGGAGTCAGGCCAACAGGGGCTCCCTCCCTGGCCAGGTGGCTGGAAGGGACTTTGGAGAAACAGGAAATGTGTGTACGCTCTACTGCTCCCCGAGGCTTGCCTACTTTCCAGTAAAGTCTACGATACACAGCTATTTGCTATGACCGTAGTTTATTGCTGTGGCTTCATGCCCCCCACTCCAAAGTCATTGAGTTTCACTGAGTCTGGCCCAAGACAGCGCTCACAGAAAGCAACCAGGAGGCAAGAGAGGCTATGACAAGAGAAGATGTGGCCAGAATTGGCAAGAATCTTGGGGAGAACTTCCGTCTGCCACAGGACAGAGAACTTCCGTCTGCCACAGGACAGAGGACATCACCTGAATTTTATGGGGCAGGTTCTCAGTTACATCTGGGTTGGAGTTTGGTTTGTTACCCTTTGTGACTCTCCTTCAGTAAGCCTTCTGTTACCTCCCCTGTGCCCCGGGAGCAAAACAAAACCCTACCTTAACACAAGAGCCCGTGGGCAGTAAAGAAGTGGGAGAAGGGGAGCTGAGCCAGGCTTGCAAGGGAAGAGCCCTGAAGGCCAGCATCAGTGGGGACAACACTAGGGCAAGTGACAGCAGGGTGAGTCCCTGAGGACAGCCATGCGCAGGGAAGGAGACCTTGGGCTCTGGCCTGGGTCACCATACGTGGCCTGACGACTTACAAAGACAACTTCCTCGAGGGAGTTCTGGGCCAAAGCAAAGTGTTTCACATGTGGAACATTTTGGCACAATTTTCTCCATCATTGAGCAGTTTTAGTAAAAAAAAAAACAACAAAAAACAAAAAACAAAAAAAAAAACAAAAAAACAAAACAAAAACAAAACAAAAAACAAAAACTGCCTTTCAAGAAAAATATACAAAAATCTGGTGCTTTCTTGTTGTGATGAGCACTGGGTGCTCTATCGAAGTGTTGAATCACTATATTGTACACCTGAAACTAAGATTACATGGTATGTTAACTGACTGCAATTTGAACGAAAACATTAAAAATAAATAAAATAAAATCTGGTGCTTTAAGAAAGGAAGGGTCCTATAGTAGAGGGGCTCCTGGGTGGCTCAGTCGGTTTGAAAGGGCGGGCCTACGCCGGCCCGGCTGACTCCATCTTGTTCTGTGTCCTTCACCTTGACCACACCTCCTCCCCTTGTGTAACACCCCCCCCCCCTCACCTGCCTAACAGGACTTGGACCCTTCCCCAGCCAATCGGCTGAGGCCACAGCCATTACCTCACCAACTGCCCCTAGGCCCCAATAAAACCTTTGTCCTTTTGAAACTCAGTCTCTCTCTCCGGTATCTCACCGCTGGGGTAGGTGCAGGTAGGGGATTGAGCTGGAGCTAGCTCGAATAAAGGCTCTTTTGCTTTTACATAGGACTTGGCTCCCTGGCGGTCTTTGGGGATCACGAATTCTGGGCATAACAGGTTAAGCATCCAACTCTAGATTTCAGCTCAGGTCATGATCTCACAGTTTCATGGGCTTAAGCCCCATGTCGGGCTCTGCCCTGATAGTGTGGCACTTACTTGAGAGTCTACCTCTCACTCTGCCCCTCTCCTGCTTGCACTCTCTTTCTCAAGAATAAATAATAAATTAAAAAATGAAAGAAAGAAAGAAAGAATGAAAGAAAGAGTCCTCTCGTAGAAAGAAAAGAGCATACTTCAAAGCCATACAATGCTAGGTTCAAAATTCAGCTCTGTCAGAGTAGTGACCTTGCAAAACTTAATTTCTCTGACCCTTAATTTATCCCTCCATGGAAAGCGGGTATTTATATAAAGCTTAACAACAGACAAAACGAATCCACCACAAGTCTAGACAGAGGCTACTATTGTGGGCAGGTGGGGAGACTCTGGGGTGCTGTTATATTGTTTCTCGATCTAGACAGGTGTGTGTGGAACTTGTGAAAATTCATTCAACCGTGTACTTAGGGCTTGCGCATTTTCCCGTACATAGTTTGTATTTCCCCCAAAAGAGGACATTGTTTTGTGTTTAATAGAAGATGGCAACACCTAACTTTTGAGTTTCCTGAGAGCGTTAACAATAACAGATGAGTACGCTGGGACAGCTTCAAACTGTGGGGCTCCTTCTCTGGGAAAGCGGAGGACAGCCCACATTTCCCATGGGCTCTGCTCGGTGGGGACGATTACCCAGCCCCCAAAGCCACGGAGAAGGTATGGTACAGTAGAGCCAGACGGATGGTCGTGGGGCCTGGCCAAGACCGCAGATGTAATTGCCACCCTTGCCAATTTGGGGGAAAGCCACTAAGGCCTTGCAGTGCTGGACTTCGGCCCCGAGGAACCGAGCAGGGCTGCAGACTTAGGCAGTGAGGCAGAGAAAAGCAGGAAGCAGCAAGGTAAGAACTCCCAGTCCAGGGGAGGGTTTCCAACAGGTATCAGGGTTTCAGCCAAGCTTATCTAAACTTCCAAGAATCAGGAAAGCCCTCAGGCAATATGTAAATACATAAAGTGCTTAGCCTACAATGTGCTCAGTAAATGGTAGCTGTTACTATTTTCCTATGGGTCCACTGTCAAGGTCTATCTGTAAGTATCTCAAACAAACCCACCTTAGCACCTATCTTAGGCAAGGACCCACGGCATCCACAAATCCAGGGACCACAGTGCCTGTCCTCAGGCGACTCACCATTGCTGTAAGCAAGGGAGGGGAAATGGGACAAGCAGCCAGGAAACAGGACTTTACTGTCTGTCCTTGAAGCATTTTTTTTTTTTTTTTTTTTGAGAGAGAGAGAGCACGCACACATGCTGGAGACAGGAGAAGAGAGAGAACCTTAAGCAGGTCCAACACTCATCATGGAGCCCAAGCCCAACACAGGGCTTAATCCCACGACCCCAGGATCACGACCTGAGCGGAAATCAAGAGTCAGACCCTCAACTGACTCGGCCACCCAGGTATCCCCTTGAAGCATTTTTTCTTAAAGACTCTGGACAAAAGTGGGTGGGACCCAGGCAGAGGTCTGGCCAGAAGGCACCCTCAGCCCTCGCGCCCAGTGACAACCCAGAAGGCACAGTCCAGGCGCCCTCAGCTCTGATCGCAGCAGAACCCTTTCCAAAGGCCCCTTGCCCTCCAAAATCACCGCTCCGCCCTGGAAATTGTGCACTGATTAGGATATAGCACCTACAGGTGATCATTAATACAGCGGTACTGAAAGCCCATTTTCTCCAGTCTCTCTTCCAGGATTTTCACACTGCCTTCTCCACAGGATTCCCTAAAATACAGAAACATAGAATATAAATAAAATTAAAGGAGGAAGAAGGAAGTTGTTTCTGGGTGAATTACAATGTCCCATGACCACGTGCTTCCTGGGTTAGTCTCCACTCTGAGGGAATATGGGAAAACCCGCTGCACCCTAGAAAGCTGAACGCTGAGAACCTGTCTTGGCGGGTCTAGCTGGGGAGGGGGGGGGCGGGGGGGGGGGACCTGCCCTGGCACATGGTGGTGGTCACAGGGCACCTCACAGCCCTCCCCCCAGCAACACACCTTAGGGCAGAGCCCCAGGGCCCCAGAATGCTGGCGACTTGTGTCCCATACAGTATGTTTTAAATGAAAGCAAGAACATACAAACCAAATATTATTAAAAATGCAAATAAACCCATAGGGAAAAAAATCACCCCAATCGCACATCGCTCGAGATAACTACGGTTCACATTTTGGTGTATACCGTTCTCAATCTTTGAAATGCATTCATTCCCATGAGACTTTTTTAAATTTTTTTTAACTTTTATTTACTATTGAGAAACAGAGACAGAGCATGAGCGTGGGAAGGGCAGAGAGAAGGGGAGACACAGAATCCGAAGCAGGCTCCAGGCTCTGAGCTGTCAGCATAGAGCCTGATGTGGGGCTTGAACCCACAGACTGTGAGATCGTGACCTGAGCCGAAGTTGGACGCTTAACGGACTGAGGCACCAAGGCGCCCCAGAGACTTTTTAAGTATAACAATAGCCTTCTGCTATCCAATGCAGTTTGTAGTGTGCCTTGGCCCGTGTCTGTTGAAGTGTATATATGTACTTCCGGCATGATCACCGTCATCATCAGGACATGATTCATAAAACCAGTCCCCTCTTGTTGATCCTCAAGGCTGATGTCACACTAAAATGAACCCTGTTGAAGCTTCCTTTTCACACCCATCTTGAATTACTTATTTCCTTCGCATAAATTCCTGAAAGTAGGTTTTCTGGCACCACGGTTTTGAATGCATTTTAAGGCTCCTCCATAGTGTTAAAGAACAAACATTCAACTGAGTAAATCTGAAAATCTAATTGGCTTCATTCAACAATTCAGGAATAGACCCTTCTAGGAAACAGACAGTGCCCTGAGGAGTTGCACAAGGTGGAAAGCTTTTGTGTGGGCAGGAGGGTGTGACGAGGAAGTTGTCAGCAAAAGAAAAGACAGGATTATTTCAGGCCAGGTCATCATTTGCAATTTCCTTATCTCACTAAAGGCAGGTTCGAAGGGCAAGCTTTCTCTGAGAGAAACGTTAAAATAACAAGGAAGCAAAATTTCCCGACAAGAGGCAACTTCCCACAGAAGTAAGACAAATAACATGTGCTGTTTTCTATGCAACATAAGTATACTTTGTCTTCTGGGAAGAGAAATGCAGATCTGGTAGAACTATAGTAAGTCATCTGCGAACCTAATCTCTTGCCTAAGACACAGGAAAAAATAATCGCTCATTATGTGGTGAGTCTTAGAGGGTCCTAGGGGCCTGAAATGGGGAGGTTGCTAAGATTCTCTCAGAACATAGTCCTTGGGGTTGTCAACGCTTTGCATCAGTGCTCTGAAGAACAAGGCCCCAACTTGCTTCTGACATTCCACTGCAGCTGCCAGATCGGCTTGTGTCTGAATCAACTGGGTTTATGTTTTGTTTTTGTTTTTGTTTTTGTTTTTTGATGTTTATTTATTTTGAGAGAGAGAGAAAGAAAAAGAGCAGGGGAGCAGCAAAGAGAGAGGGAAAGAGAGAATCCCAAGCAGGCTCTGCACTCAGCACACGGCCGATGTGGGGCTCGAACTCACTAATCACGTGATCACCACCTGAACCCAAGAGCCAGACGTTTAATCGAGTGAGCCACCCAGACATCCCTGAGTTTATGTTTCTTATCTTTACTTTTTCCAGCAATGCCCCTCACTGACAAGAAGGATGAGTTCAGGCTTGCATTTATATAAACTCAGGTGGTTTTCCAGAAAAGATGGACCTTAATCATTTCCTTGGCCAGTGAACTAAGATCCAGTTGTAGAACTGGGTCTTTTCTGAGAATAGTTTTCATTACATACTCCTTGGGTTCATTGTGAGAACTCCTGGTGGGGGCCTTCAAACAACCAGGAGGAGAAATTGGCTTTGACCCACACGAATGCATAAGGAACTCTCCAATGCTACCCAGGTAGCTCAGAAAGGACAATCTTCCTCAGCTGAGAATAGTATCTGAATAAAGGAGGTTTTCTCTCTGGACTCGGGACTGGTTAGTGACATTTCCAAAAAAGTCAAGCCTTTGTCTTTCTTTACCCATGACATTAGAAACAGAGAAGAGGGGTACCTGGGTGGCTCAGTCAGTTAAGCATCCGACTTCAGCTCAGTCCATGATCTCGTGGTCTGTGGGTTCAAGCCCCATGTCGGGCTCTGTGCTGACAGCTCAGAGACTGGAGCCTGCTTTGGATTCTGTGTCTCCCTCTCTCTGTCCTTCCCCCACTCACACCTGTCTCTCTCTCTCTCTCTCTCTCAAAAGTAAATAAACATTAAAAAAAATTTTTTTTTAATTAAAAAGAAACAGAGAAGAGTGTTGTGTCCCCAAAAATGAAAATGTAAAACGGACTTGATCATATGAAAATCAAGAAAAGCATATTTGCACAATTACCATCATCAGAAACACCATGACTTACACCTTTGGTCTCCCGATTTCATGCATAACCCAGATCTCAATTCGTGTGATTTTATCCTTCTGGAGGTAGGGAATTTCAAAATCTGCAAAAAAACTGAGAAACAGGAAAGGCATTTCTTAAAGTCTTAAAGCAATAGGATACTCTTCCCATTTCGTTAGTTGATTTACACATCACTTTTGTTTTGAGGGGTGTTTTGGGGGGGTATTTTTAGCTTTTATTTTTAGGTGATCTATTTCATTCATGCATTCAGCTATTAATGGCAGAAATGTGTAGACGTGGCCCTGATCTCCAGGTCATTCGATTGTTTTGCTTTACTGGAATTTACAAAAGCAAGCATTACACTGGGAATGAAGACAATTTTCTTAAGCCTGCATTTAAAAACACAAAATGAACATTTCGGCATTCTTCGTTGTATTTGTTGATGCTGGTATTCTTACCCTTTAACAGGATAGGCTCCTTTGGGCTCTGAACCGTTCAGCATGACGTGGATCACCCCAGTACTATCCCTCGAATACTGTAAGAAGAAACAACTATTTTGAGTAAATTAACACATATCATTTTTCAGCTACGAAATGAGCAAGTTTTTGAAACTGACAATCCTCGGGGAGCCCAGGGGGCTCAGTTGGTTAGGTGTCCAACTTCAGCTCCGGTCATGATCTCACAGTTTACGGGTTCAAGCCCCTCGTCGGGCTCTGTGCTGACAGCTCGGAGCCTGGAGCCTGCTTCGGATTCTGTGTCTCCCTCTCTCTCTGCCCTCCCCTGTTCGTGCTCTGTCTCTCCCTCTCTCAAAAATAAATAAACGTTCAAAAAAGTAAAAAAATAAAAAATATAACTAATGATTCTCAGTATTAGCAAGGATCTACTAAAATTTGGTATTTCCAAACAATTTTGATATTCCATATAGCTGGTAGGGATACAACTAGTGTATCTTGTAAAGCAAATTGCTCTGAAATGTCAAAACCTCATAGACTCAGTGATTCCGTGTTTGGGAATCTACTGAGGAAACAATGTGATTCCAGCATCGTAGCAGCTGAAACAGACTAAATTACACAGCCATTGCAAACAACGTCAAAATCACAGTGGCTTTAAGCAAGAAAGAGTTGTTTCGTGCTCACACTACACATTTATCACAGGTCGACTGGGGTTTTGCTCCATAAGTCCTCGCTCTGGGACCCAAGCTGATGAAGACTCCATGTCTGTAAAGTCGCTGATTGTCGGGGAAGGGGAAGGGGACGGTGGCAGGTCACAGACCAGTTCTTAAAGGTGCCCGCCCGGAAACCACGCACACTCCCTCTCACATCTCTTTGGCCATCGCAAGTCACACCCAAGTAACTTGAACAGGCAGGGAAATGCAAACCATGTGTGTGGAAGATGAGCCAGACATATTTTGTAAAGAACTCTACACAACCCTAGGGACCACCACAAGCACTGTGCACAGAGGTGTGTGTGGCAGTGTTGTCTGTAAGCAACCTAAAATAGGCAACAACAAAGGAATGGTAAGTAACCCAAAGTACTCACATGTCTGAAATATTAGCCAACCATTACTAAAAGTCCACACGAGATTTGCAAAAGTGTAAGAAGCGCTCACATTTAAAACAAAATGCAGGATGACATAGACTGAGCATGAGCCCTCAATGCTCAAAATAAACGGGCAAAAGTCTGGGAACATTAGTCAACCCCCCAAAATTCCCAAGGAAGGGATAGGTCCAGAGAAGTTCCCAAATCTCCAGTTCAGAATACTACTGCCTGGCTCAGTCCATAAAGAATACAACTCTTGATCTTGGGGTTGTGTGTTCGAGCTGCACGTTGGGCACAGAGATGACTTAAACATAAAATCTTAAAAAAAAAAAAGAAAAAGAAAGAAAGAAAGAAAGAAAGAAAGAAAGAAAGAAAGAAAGAAAAAGAATCGTACTGGAACATGCAATTTCCCTGATAAAATGTTTCCGTTAGCGAGGCGGGGGGCCAGAAAGGCAGGTGGCAATGAGATATCCAGGGCTGGACTTCTTCTCTGACAAAGTGACACCTAACGCCAGCAGCAGCAAAGCGACAGTGTACTTCACGCTGTGTACGTTTTAGCTTGCTTCAAAATAATGCTAATGGTCACGGTTAAACCCACAAATGCCAAAGTCTGGTGACCACTATGCTGAAGGGGTCACCTTTACTTATACACGATGAATTTTTTCTTATCTATATTTTCTATAATTTGTCATTTTTAAAAATAACTTTTTAAGAATAAGTCTAGAAAGAACATCCAGATATTTCTTCTTCTTTTTTTAAAACATGGTTATTTGTTTATTTTTGAAAGAGAGAGTGTGAGAGACAGAGAGACAGAGACAGAGAGAGAGAATCCCAAGCAGGCTCTGCACTGTCAGCACAGAGCCCAACTTGGGACTTGAACCCATGAGCTGGGAGATCACGACCTGAGCCAAAACCAAGAGTCAGACAATTAACCGACTGAGCCATCCAAGCGGCCCTAATGTGTCATTTTTTTAATCCTGAGCAGCTACTACATTGATAAGAAAAAAAGGTAATAAAAAATGCATGCAGATATAATGAAGCTATATGATGCAGCAGATGTAAGTCCATGACTCCTCGACTTACGAGCTCTGTAATAAGCCTGGTTAAGTTTCCTGATCCCTTTGTGCCTCATAAGGATCCCTCCCTCATAGGATTGTTGTAAAGATTAAATCATTTAAAATAATAATTATTGGGCACCTGGGCGGCTCCATCGGTTAAGCATCTGACTGACTTCGCCTTAGGTCATGATCTCACGGTTCATGGGTTCGAGTCCCACATGGGGCTCTGTGCTGACAGCTCAGAGCCTGGAGCCTGCTTCAGACTTTGTGTCTTTCTCTCTGCCCCTCCCTGCTCACTCTCTCGCAAAACTGAATAAACATTAAAAAAAAATTTAAATAATAATTATTAACATCTATTGAATGAATACTTCTCTGCTACAATTCAGACCCTCTCCTCATCGTTATGCTAAACTTCTCTCCTTGTGCATAGATGACCCAGCTCATTCCAAGGACTCCTAAAACGTGGGTATGATTCTTGGACTCCCATTCCAGAGTTGGAGAAGGTAAAGGAGATTGGTTTGGAGCACACTCTTTGATGTGGGGCAGGTGCACTGCAAAGAGTACATGGTTTGTTGTTGTTGTTGTTGTTGTTGTTGTTGTTGTTTTATGAGAATGTTGACATTGCCCCTGAGTCACTGTGACGACCAACCCCACATTCAGGCGATGAGGCACCCACAGCCTCCGTGAGCGCTGGCAGCCCAATGCTCACTGAGCGGAGTCTCCACTGGAAACGAAGCCTATGGGTAGTGAGCAAAAGTGGGGTGCCCCCGCTGGCGCAGCAGGAGAGTGCAGACATTAACAGTGCCTTTTGCCTGGAGCAGGCCCATTGCCCTGCTCTAAACCACAACGTGGAAGAGGGTCGAACAAAAGTCACCCTGATTAACAATGGACCCAGTGGACACCTGGGGATCCAGAATGGGACAAAAAGGGACATGGACAGCCCTGAAAGGGGGTGGGAGGTTGTAGGTGATGGGACCCTGAAGCCCACTGGCCTCCTAGTCAATACAGCCAACGGTTAATAGACTATCATGAACTGGTGGCTGTATAGACCTTCCACAAAAGACCATTTCCGGGTCTCCAGTTTACCCTCTGCTCACCTGTCACCTATCACCTCCTCTATCATTAATATCAGTCTCGGGGACATTTCTGACCCCCACATCTCGATCTCAGGTGTCCCAGGAGTTCGCATAAAACAAGGGTCACCCCATTTTACATAGCAGTCAAAACCACATTGATTTAAAATACTAGGGCAGCCGTGGTGTGGTGGTAGTAATAGTGACTAGTTAATATCCTCATCTATACCAACACTCACTGAATGTGTCCCCTGTGCCAGGCGCTGCAGTATTTGGGCTCCTACGTCCTCACACCTCTACGGAGCAGAGTGAATCAGACTGTGCCAAACATGGATGGGAAGAGAGGCTCAGAGAAGTTAAGTCATGACCCGATGGGCCCAGTCTCTGAACCCCACTGTCTCATGTTTGCAGGCCTACACCTGCTTAGCCTCTCGGCTGCCCTCCCCACGCTTACCTGCATAGATGCCATTTTCCAGTAAGAATCCACAGGGTTGTTCTCACAATCTTCTGACGTAGGGCAGGACCGATAATCGAGCCCTAAGGGGAAAACAGACAAACATGTTTCATTCCAAACATTGCATCAGAGAAGAATTAATTTAAAATATTTGCTGGCCCCACAAAATCTATTTAGCTTGTGTTTACAAGTTTGACGTTCACAGTAGTTCTGCCCACCCAATCCACAAGGAACGTGGTGAGGGATCACCCAATCCATGACAGCAGGACAGGTGTCATTTTGCTCAGCACAAATGTGAAGAAGGCAGAGAACTAAGCAGTTAGTGAATGAGTAAGGCTGCCGACCACTGAGCATCAGCATGTTAGCTGGGTTATTTCTTTACTGAAGTTCGGGTGAAATTATTTTTTAAAAAAACTCTTTGCAGGGTGCCTGGGTGGCTCAGTCAGTTAAGCATCTGACTCTTGATTTTGGCTCAGGTCATAATCCCACGCTTGTGGGATCGAGCCCCACATCAGGCTCTACACTGAGTGAGGAGCCTGCTTAGGATTCTCTCTCTCTCTCTCTCTCTCTCTCTCTCAAATAAAATTTTTTTAATTAAAAAAAAACCTTGGCTTTGTTGGGAGAAGTGCTTTCTCCAGTTAGCCCTGGTCTTGGACATAAATAAAACAAAAATACACCAAGAAAGTGATAGTCCTTGGCCAAAAAATAGATATTTTATAAAATTTAAAATATATAACATGTCGGCACAAAAACAGACACTCAGATAAATGGAAGAGAACAGAGAAGCCAGAAATGGACCCACAAACATATGGCCAACTAATCTTTGACAAAGTAGGAAAGAATATCCAATGGAATAAAGACAGTCTCTTCAGCAAGTGGTGCTGGGAAAACTGGACAGCGACATGCAGAAGAATGAACCTGGACCACTTTCTTACCCCATACACAAAATAAACTCAAAATGGATGAAAGACCTCAATGTAAGACAGGAAGCCATCAAAATCCTCGAGAAGAAAGCAGGCAAAAACCTCTTTGATCTTGGCCACAGCAACTTCTTACTCAACACGTCTCCAGAGGCAAAGGAAACAAAAGCAAAAAGGAGCTACTGGGACCTCATCAAAATAAAAAGCTTCTGCACAATGAAGGAAACAATCAGCAAAACTAAAAGGCAACCGATGGAATGGGAGAAGATACTTGCAAACGATGTATCAGATAAAGGGTTAGTATCCAAAATCTATAAAGAACTTATCAAACTCACCACCCAAACAACAAAGAATCCAGTGAAGAAATGGGCAAAAGACATGAATAGACACTTCTCCCAGGAAGACATTCAGATGGCCAACCGACACATGAAAAAATGCTCAACATCACTCATCATCAGGGAAATACAAATCAAAACCACAATGAGATACCACCTTACACCTGTCAGAATGGCAAACATTAACAACTCAGGCAACAACAGATGTTGGCGAGGATGCGGAGAGAGAGGATCTCTTTTGCATTGTTGGTGGGAATGCGAGCTGGTGCAGCCGCTCTGGAAAACAGTGTGGAGGTTCCTCAAAAAATTAATAGAACTTCCCTACGACCCAGCAATTGCACTACTAGGTAATTCATCCAAGGGATACAGGTGTGCTGTTTTGAAGGGGCACATGCACCCCAATGTTTATAGCAGCCCTTTCAACAATAGCCAAAGTATGGAAAGAGCCCAAATGTCCATCGATGGATGGATGAGTGGATAAAGAAGATGTAGTATATGTGTACAATGGAGTATAACTCGGCAATCAAACAGAAATGAAATCTTGCCATTTGCAACTACGTGGATGGAACTAGAGGGTATTATGCTAAGTGAAATTAGCCAGTCAGAGAAAGACAAATATATGACTTCACTCATATAAGGACTTTAAGATACAAAACAGATGATCATAAGGGAAGGGAAGCAAAAATAATATAAAAACAGGGAGGGGGACAAAACATAAGAGACACTTAAATATGGAGAACAAACAGAGGGTTACTCCTGTAACCAGAGGGTTACAGGGGGTGTGGGAGGGGGAGGGGCTAAATGGGTAAGGGGCACTAAGGAATCTACTCCTGAAAACAGTGTTGCACTAGATGCTAACTAACTTGGATGTAAATTTTAAAATTTTTAAAAATTAAAAAAACATAAAAAGAGTAATATTCTATAAACTTCAAAATTAAAATGTTACTAATATAATATTACATAATCTTTCAAAATTCAAATAAACATTTTTGTGCATATATATATATACATAAAGTGTTAAAATGTATTAATTCTTTAAAATTTAATAACAGAATTCAGCAGCCATATAATGGGATCATGTCCACCATTTACTCTATAAAAAAGGAGAAGGTACTCAGTGACAAGTTGTCCTAGAGAGAACCAAACAGGGCAACATATGTGCTTCCGAGGGGAAGTATGGGGAGATCCCACGCCCCCTCCAGGTCCACCACCCTCCCAGCATCTGCGTTCACCAACTCAGAAACCCTCTGAACCCCACTACACAAGGGTTTTATGAGATTTCATTACACAGACACAACTGATTAAATCGCCAGTTTGGCAGTTAACTCAACCGCCAGCCCCTCTTTCCATCCTGGAGGACAGAGACGGGGCTGAGAGCTCACAGGCTCTAATCAGGCTTTCCTTGGTCTTCCTGGTGACCAACCCCCATGTGAAGCTATTTAGGGGCCCCCAGCCATCAGTCATCTCATTACCCCACAAAAGACACTCTTCTCTCTCCTCAGATTCCCAGGGCTTTAGAAGCTGTGTGCCAGGAAATGGGGACAAAGACCAAACATTTGTTTGTGATTATACCGTACTCTCCTTTCCTTCACGTTCTTTCTCTCACACCCCTTCCCCATTCTCCCCACCCTGCTGCAGGATAGCCACAGACTTCCTGGTCACTGTCCATTGAACAAATGACCATGTGCATTGATCTGAGCCCTGCAATTTTCCATCTCCCCACCAGTGAAAGCCAGAGTCCTCACAGGTCCCATGCTGTCTGGCCTTCCTTTATTCCTCTAGCCTCACAGCCTGTACTTTTCTCTTTAGTCACTGTGGTTCTTGCTGTTCCTTAAATATGCCAGACACCCTTCCACAGATTATTTTACTTGCCTGTGTATTGTTTTATCTCCCATCTATAGTGTAAGGATGGGGTATAATTTGCCTGTTTTATCCTCTGCTGTGTTCCCAGTGCCTACAGGAGGAGGGCTTGGCACAGAGTAGGCTCTCTATGGCTCTGGGTTGGATGAATGGATGACTGGAGGAGAATACACAGAACTGCGCTTAGGCTACCTTTGAACGTGACTCCAATACCCAGGGAGGAGGAATCTCCAGTTTTCTCAAGGGAGCACCGCCTCCCGCCTCCACCTTTCTTGCTCACCCTTGGAGACTCACTGAGAACCAAGAACTGCTGGGAAGCTTCACGGATACCCTGGTCTAGGCTGGTGTCTATGCTACTGCTTAGGACCTGGCTTTTCCTGCGTCAGAGCACAGCACAGAAGGGAACGTCCCTCACAAGGCTATAAGCGCCCCGAGGATGGGGGCTCTGTTATCCCCAGTTCCCAGAAGGATCTGGGAGATAAAATGCATGAGGATGCATGAGGAGAGTTTTCATTCCCACCAGGCCAGCCCTTGTGACTTTCACTGTGATTTCAGTCTCCAAATGTCTGCCGGCACTTGGCGTGGCATTTAAGAGCACAGGCTTCAGAATCCATCAGGAGAGAATTAACTCCTGGCGCTGCTTCTTCCAGTGATTTAACCTCCCTAAGCGTCCGTTTCCCTTTCTGGAAACTGAGGGTGGTGAGGCCAAGTTGTGCAGGATTGGGAGCGTATGTTCTGGAGTCAGACTGTCTGCCTCTGCTGCTTCCTGGCTGTTTACTCCTCAGCAGGTTTCTTAACCTTGCTGGGCCTCAGGGTCCTCATTTATCAAAACGGGAATTAGGAGAAGACCTATCTCTTGGGGCTGGTGCAGAGATTAAATTAGTTAATACTGTATATGTAAAGTGCTTAGAGAGTACCCAGCAAAAGATAAGTGCTTTCTACCTATTATTGTTATTATTAATTATTATTACCACCTACCTCAGAGGATCTGGGGTGAATCAAATGAGACAAATGCATATGAAAGCATTTAGCACAAATGCACAATATCTACTTAAATGAGAGCTCTTACTTTTCTTTCATTTTTAAGATTTTATGGGGCGCCTGGGTGGCCCAGTCAATTAGGCATCGACTTCAGCGCAGGTCATGATCTCACGCTTCGTGAGTTCGAGCCCCACGACGGGCTCAGAGCCTGTTTCGGATTCTGTGTCTCCCTCTCTCTCTGTCCCTCTCCCACTCACGCTCTGTCTCTCTCTCTCAAAAATAAATAAACATTTAAAAAACAGATTTTATTTTTTTAAGTAATCCTACACCCAACACGGGGGCTCGAACTCACAAACCCGACGCCGAAATCAAGAGCTGCATGCTCCAACAACTGAGCCAGCCAGGCCCCCAGAGCTCATACTTTTCTTGTGGTTTGTGCAGGAGTCTTACCGGAGGCATTTTCCTGTCGACACCAGCTCAGAAAATCTCCAATCCTGCCATACAGAACATCACACAGAGGCATAAAGCGACGGGCATTCTCTGCATAGCTAGTGACAAGGAGGTGGTTGTTTTCCCAGAACAGGGACTAAGGAAAAAACAAACACAAAACTACCATATAAAATAAAATCAAGGCAGATTTTTTTCAGACACGTCAGGCAGTCCATTGCTCATTCAACTCCAGCTTGCCTGACAACTGAACTTTCTTGTTCTTTGTCTCTGTTTACCCAGAGAGTATCCCGGTATTTACTCCCCTTATTCCTAGGGTATCAGGCAAACATTAACAAAATACTTTCCCAGCAGCGTTTATATAAACATTCCTGGATTTAAAAAAAGATCAAAGGACCTGGGTTTGAATCCTGAGTCTGTTCATACACTAGATGTGTGATCTTGAGCAAAGCATGTAATCTCCCTGTGCCTCAGTTTCAACATCTGGAAAATGGGGAGCATGAGTCCTTTCTCTTCTACCACAGCTGTGTTCAGGATAATATGTAACCACAAAAAAGCACTTCCCAGAGCATAAAGTGCCTCAGAAATATGTGACTTTTATATTATGTTTTACAGTTTCCACCGTAAAGCTATGGTGTTTTCACACAACAGTAATACAAATAACGATATCCCGCTCATAATCTCATTAGATCCTTAGTAGTCCACTTGGTCCATGCCCAGACTGGAAGATTCCTGGGGGAGGGGCTGTTTTGTTCTCTGTTGCACATTGTCCACTTGTTGCCTTAGCACAATGTTCAGCAGGTGGAAGTAAATTGGGAACTATTTCCTGAGTTCATCAGCTAGCACCAAAGAAAGAACAAAATTCATCGTTCCTCTTTTTACTGGCAGGGAGCTGGCAAGGTGCAAAATGCAACCTATTTTCAATCTATTATATCACTGAACCTTCCAGCTCTATCAGAAATGATGTTAAGATTTTCTCATTGGTAAACATTATTGTTACCTGATTTTACAATGAAAAATCAGGTTAAGAATTATGTTGTCAGAGAAACAATAAAGGTATCTTTCTTTAAACTCAAGGTATTGTTCTAAGCAAGCATTTTATGTAGATTTTCTCATTTATTTTGATTTTATTAGAACTCAAAACATAAAAAAAAAAAAAATAACTCAGAACATAGACATGTGGGTTTTCTTAATGATACTGAACAGATAGAATCTTAAGGTTCCTTAAAATGAGGGATCAGGGGGCACCTGGGTGGCTCAGTTGGTGAAACATCTGACTTCAACTCAGGTCACAGTCTCATAGTTTGTGAGTTTGAGCCCCACGTCAGGCTCTGTGCTGACAGCTCAGAGCCTGGAACCTGCTTTGGATTCTGTGTCTCCCTCTCTTTCTGCCCCTCCCCTGCTCACACTCTGTCTCTCCTTCTCTCTCAAAAATAAATAAACATTAAAATAATAATAATAATGATAATAATAATAATAATAATAATAATAAAAGGAGGGATCAGTCTTCTGGGAAGATATTGAGGTTAAAGCCTTTCTGAGTCCCTCAAAGTTCAGACCAAATGGGGCCAGTTGGGACACAGGTTATTCAGAATTGGCTCGGGGCAGAGGCCAAGGAAGAAGGTGTGGCAACGTCCTTATGTGGTGATTCCTGCACAGACTTGTTGACCTAGGAAAGTCCCTTCTGCCCAGACAGGCAGGAGACCCAGGATTACCAGTGAAGATGCCTTCCCATCAGAGAGCTCAGGTGAGTTTGTTGCTTGATTTTTTGGTGATACTGAAACAGGGTCCCACAGGGTCACAGATACTGGCCCAGGCACTATCTATCTCTGTAGAGACAGAGAAGAACATTTTACCTTGTCCCTGGGAATGGAGTGTCTGGAGAGGCTAATAAAAAGGTCATAGTCCGAGGGAAATACAGAACAGGGATCCTTGTCCAGAACCACTTTAAAGGCTTCCCAGATAGCTGTGCAGTTCTTGTCCCTGTACAGAAGTACAAGTTAAAAAAGAAAAGAAAAGAAAAAAAAAAAAAACCAACGACATCATGATGTGATGTGAAATACTGTTGTTTCTCTCAAAGTTCAACAGCTTTACAAGCAATTTTGCCATTTATTAACTCTGCAGAACTAGGCATGAGAAGGGCAGCAAACTGTCATGTCTCATGCATTAACCCCAGCTCAGAAGAGGAGAAGACAAACCCGTGACGGATTTAGGAATCTGACCGTGAAAGTGGTCTCAGAAGGAGTTACACACGTGTTTCAGAGCTAAGGAACCTAAGTCTTGTCTCAGGCTCCCAGAGACCAGCAGAAAAAGCACTGTGCTGGAGGATGACAATTCCAATAAGCCAATGCAGGCCCCCAATTTGAGGTGCCTCTCCATTTAGACCTAAGGTCCATTGTGTCAGGGGCCAGGTGAGATCAGGCTGGTGGACAAGACCTTATAAAACCAGGCATGGGCTCTGTGTGTTGAGAAAAGCTGTTACACCTGCTGCTAATGTTAGTTAGGAATAAGGTCACATCAGGGACCTAATGTCTCATCAGTGAGAAAATAACTATCTTGTTTCTCCAGCATATTTGTTTTCAGCTTCACGAGTCCTTGAGGACATCACTGTTTCTGGGAACCCTCCAAAGTTACTCGGGAGAGTAGATTCCTTGGGTACCTGGGTGGTGCAGTCGGTTAAGTGTCTGACTCTTTTTTCTTTTTTTTTTTTAATTTTTTTTTAACGTTTATTTATTTTTGAGACAGAGAGACAGAGCATGAACAGGGGAGGGGCAGAGAGAGAGGGAGACACAGAATCTGAAATGGGCTCCAGGCTCTGAGCTGTCAGCACAGAGCCCGACAGCACAGAGCCCGACGCGGGGCTCGAACTCACGGACTGTGAGATCATGACCTGAGCCGAAGTCGGACGCTTAACCGACTAAGCCACCCAGGCACCCCAAGTGTCTGACTCTTGATCTCAGCTCAGGTCACGATCTCATGGTTCGATCTCATGGTTCGTGAGTTGGAGCCCCACATCAGACTCTGCACTGATGGTTGGGAGGCTGCTTGGGATTCTCTCTTCTCTCTGCCCCTCCCCCACGTGTGTGTGTGTGTGTGTGTGTGTGTGTGTGTGTGTGTGCGCGCGCGCGCGCGTGCGCGTGCACCCTCTACTCTCTACTCTCTCTGTCCCTTTCTCTCAAAATAAATAAATAAACTTAAAATAAATAAAAATAAAAATAAACAAATTTTTTAAAAGAGAGAGAGAGAGAGAGAGTAGATGCCTGGGAACACAGATCATAAATGTTCCTGGGAAATTGTAGTTAAGCTAACCCCTTGTAAGCCATGCTGGAAAGATTACAAAGTTTACCAAGTTCCTGTGACCAGCTACCTATTTGTAAGAATAACTGAACAAAATGGTGCGGCTGGCAGTATAAGCAGCTCTGAAGTTTGTGTTAGAGGAGACAGTGCTTTGAGAACTATCCCTGTCTCCTTCCTCGCTGAAATAAAAAACATTCGCTCAAAAAAACATTCGCTCCAGCCAAGGGATTTGGGCTGATCTATCTGCTGACACGCCCAAGCCGTCACCCTTTGCATCAGGTGACACTGAAGCAGAAAGGATGCCCTCCAGCGACAGCCACCACTCTTGTAGTCCATTCTAGCTTTTCAAAAACATTCCCCAAGGCATTTGTAACTTTTTATGTCTTGTGGTGGGCAGTGGCTATCATGGGTGTTCTGTACACGATTGTCTGCTGTTTTTATTTGTCTGAACCTTGTCACCAAAAAAAAATCCTGGCACAAGAAAAGGACATTATGAAAACAGCAAAAGTAGGTCCAAAGAAGGTATAAAGATTAGTACAAAGCACTGTGCTGGCAAGAGAGACTCAAACTTAGAAAGTCCTCTACCTTAGGGGATCTGATAATGAATTGCCCAAGTCCCCGGACTCACCAATTCCAGCGGAAGGCCCTCTTCCTGGGTCTGACCCCTCTGGCTGAGCACATGCTGTCTGTCATCCAAACTCCCCTCTACCTAAGCCTCACCCTCTAGGCCGACCACCCACAGCCTGCTTCACACACACACACACACACACACACACACACACACACCGCTAGACTCCCCACTCTCCACATTTGGCTCCCCGCACCTCTAGAACCCCCACTTTCCCCCACCCCTCTCGGGTCAAGATCCTCCCCTTCCCCCCAGGCCCCGACCTTCAGACTCCCCACGCCCTCCTCACTTCCAGACCTCCCGCCGCCCCCGCCGCGCTCACCGCAGCTCCGGGCTCAGCAGGGAGCTGTACTCCGCGCAGCGACCCAGAAAGATGCTCCGTAGGTGCGGGCTGGTGCCCTCCCCGCGCCACCGCGCGCCCCCTGCGCCCGCAGCGGGCACCAGCAGCAGCGGCAGCAGAGACAGCAGCGAGGACGCGCGCCCCAGGGCTGCCATCCCCCGGACTTTGTCTTCTGGACTCGCTCCTCTCCCCTGCACGAAGCCGGCTCCCTCCAGCTGCGCTCCGCAGACGCGCACCCCACCCCCCCCCCCTCGCTGTCCGCCCCTGCCAGCTGCTTCAGTTCCAGGACTGAGTTAGGACTTCACCGGGAACGGGACTCTGGCTCTTGGCTGATCTCCTCCCCCTCCCCCTCCCCCTCCCCTCCCCTCCCCCTCATCCTTCTTCTCCTTCTTCTCTTTTTAAAGATTTTAATTTTTAAGTAATCTCTACGCTCAAGGTGGGGCTTGGGCTCCCAACCCTGAGATCAAGAGTAGCGTGCTCTGCTCTACGGACTGAGCCAGCCAGACGCCCCTTTTGTTCTTCTCTTTTTTTTTTTTTTTTTTAATGTTTATTTATTTTTGACAGAGACAGAGACAGAATGCGAGTGGGTGAGGGGCAGAGAGAGAGGGAGACACAGAAGCAGAAGCAGGCCCCAGGCTCTGAGCTGTCAGCACAGAGCCCGACGCAGGGCTCGAACGCAGGAGCCATGAGATTGTGACCTGAGCCGAAGTCGGACGCTCAACCGACTGAGCCACCCAGGTGCCCCATCTTTTGTTTTGTTTTTAATTGAAGTGTAATTAGCATACAGTTTCAGGTGTAGGACAATTCTGTACATTACCGCATGCTCACCACACATGTAGTCAACATCTGTCATCACAGGTTATTATAATACTATTGACTACATTCCCCAGGCTATACTTTTCATCTTCCTGACTTCTTTAATTTAGGAGCCCCTTAATCCTTTTTACCTGTTTCGCCCATCCTGCCCCCACCCCCGTCCTGGCAACAGCCAGTCTGACAAACAACAAACAAACAGAAAAACAGGCTCTGGGCTAATATTGGCCAGGAGGAAAGAGCTCCCAAAGAAACAAGGTTGGGGAATAGGCCTGGGAAGTTTAGTCATTGAAAGAAAGGTATTTCTGGTCCCAAACTCTGACATCTTTGATAGAAGCCCTCTTTTCCACTGGTCAATGGTGAGTGGGTTTTGTTTTCAGGCAGTAATAACCACAAACACTAATGTTTGTTGAGCTGCTATTATGTGCCAAGCACTCTGTAAGCATAGTTTTCAATTACTTTTCACAACATCCCTCCCAGCTGGGTTTATTATCTCCATTTTATTTATTTATTTACTTATTTATTTACTTATTTTTTTTATTTATTTTCATCCCCATTTTAGAGATGAGGAAACGCCAGGAAGTTAAGGAACTTGTGGGAGGTTATAATCTCCCTTCCAGATAAATGCAAACTCCAAGAGGTAGGCAATTCAGACAGCCAGGATTGCCAGAATTGCACTTGGAATTCTGGAGGCCCTAATCCTCAATTCTCACAGTAATGATAGCTGTGAACGGAGTGCCCACAGCAAGCATCTGGTAAACATGGGGAGCTGGCGAGGGGTGGGGTTGGGGGTTCTATAACATTTTATGTGACTCTTTCTCTCTTATTTATTTTGTTAAACGTGTATTTATTTTTGAGAGAGTGTAAGTGGGGGAGGTGCAGAGAGAATGGGAGACAGGATAGAAGCGGGGCTCCCTGCTGACAGCAGAGAGCCAGATGCGGGGCTAGAACTCACAAACCCAACACACAAACCTGGAGATCATGACCTGAGCTGAAGTCGGACACTCAACTGACTGAGGCATCGAGGTGTCCCATCTACATTTTTTATTTATTATTTTTTAAGTTTTTTCCTTTGTTTTGTTTGAGAGAGAGGGCACAAGTGAGTCAGAGGCAGAGAGAGAGAGGGAAGTGGGGCTCACCCAAAGTGGGGCTCGAGCTCACTCGATTTGGGGCTCAAACTCAAAACCGTGAGATCATGACCTGAGCTGAAGTCAGATGCTTAACCGACTACACCACCCAGGCGCCCTGACTCTCTTTTTCATTTGTAAAGTTTATAACCAAAACCCACATTCTCCTATCCCGTCCTCCCTGACTCAATTCACTTTCCAGAAATGAGCATTTTTAATTATTTCAAAAAAAACCTTTTACTTACTTCTGCGTTTCCAAAAAACATGGCTATCTGCTGTTTCTTGATGTTTCCATCTTGGATATTATTCTTTGACTTCCTAGGATGGAAAAGGAAATTTTATCTTTAACCTCACACATCCTCAGAAGGCATCTTTCTGTGCCTTTCATCATCCCAAGTGTTTCATCTCAAGCTTGAAATCAGTAATCAGCATCTACGTTATTATGACCTGTGAGTATTATTCATGGCTGAGCTTGTGGTATTCTATGATTCTGTTTCCTTTTTTGTGAACTTTCTCCTTACCCTAGAGGAAAGAATTAATCTCTGTTATCCTCCTCCCTTCCCCCATTCTTCACCCACCACCCACACTTCTTTGTTTGCGTGCTTGGTATCCTATGGACACTTATGATTATGGTCAAATTCTCTGCAAGACGCATGAATCTCTCAATGCATTCAAAAGTGTCAGTCTGGGGGCGCCTTGGTGGCTCAGTGGGTTAAGGCTCTGACTTTGGCTCAGGTCATGATCTCACAGCTTGTGAGTGAATTCAAGCCTGCTTGGGATTCTGTGTCTCCCTCTCTCTCTGCTCCTCCCCTGCTTGTGCGTGCACGCGCTCTCTCTCTCTCTCTCTCTCTCTCAAAAATAAATAAACAGTAAAAAAAAATTTTTTTTAAGTATCAGTCTGTATTTTAGGTGGTGTGTTTGATATCTTTCTTTCCCTTCCTTTCTTTCCTTCCTTCCCTCCCTCCTTCCCTCCTCCCTCCCTCCCTCCTTTCTTTCTTCCTCTTTCTTTCTTTCTTTCTTTCTTTCTTTCTTTCTTTCTTTCTTTTTCTTTTTCTTTCCTTAGAAACATCCTTCCCAGAGCACAATACATGGAAACTAAATAGAATACCAAGTACATAAACAAATAAGCTTGGCTGGGGGTTGAGGGGAGATAGTTATTACCTCTGGGGTGAGCAGGAAGTTTACAAGAAAGGAAACAATCATAGAATACTGTAAGTTTAACTGTGAATGATATTCACAGGTCATAATACTGTGAATGCTGATTACTGATTTAAAGCTTGTGTCTGGAAAATAGAAGGAACTCAACAACTCAGAAACAACAAGAAACGCAACACAAATTTTTAAATCGGCAAAATAATTGAACAAATACCTCACCAAAGAAGATATTTACCAAGAAAAAGATGAACACATGTCTATCTGAAGATTTACACATGAAATGTTCATTGAGCTTAGTCCATAAAACCCCCCAAACTAAACAATGTAAATGTCCAACAAGAAAAGAATAAACAAATTGTGATCTAGTCACACAATGGAATACCACTCAGCAATGCAAAGGCATACACTACTGATACACTGAAGCATCTAAAAGTGTTCACACTGAGTGAAAGAAGCTACAGGAAAAAATATATGTATAATTTATTATTCCCCTTATAGGAAGTTCTAGAAAAAGGAATAGAATGCTGACATCCAGAGTTGGAGGAAAGAGACTTCAGATGGTACCAATTCCTCAAGCAAAGGCAGAATAATGGGAAAGCATGGGACTTTTTCTGGAAAAAGATCAAAAGCTAGTTTTATTGATAGAGTGTAGCCTGAGACTTGACAGGAAAGCTAGGGTCACAAGTCAAAAACCTTGAACTCAGTACTAATTTGTACTTTGTTTCCTTGAACTTTAAGAGTTTTCAGTAATTCTGGACTTCCTTATTAAAAATGTCTCTTTTGTTGGCTGGCATTCTTGGTTGCTAAAGGATGAAGAGAAATGAGGCTCTTAAAGGTCTTAGCACAGTGTGTTTCATAATGTTCTCTCAATGAATGTTTTGAATACTTATTCATCTTATCATCTTATTTGCTTCTTGTTTTTATTTTCCGTTGTGGCAGGCCAGAGTAACGGCTCCACAATATCCTAATCCCCAGGAAACTGTGAATACATTACCTTACACAGTTGGAGGGACTTTGCAAAAGTGATTAAGTTAAGGATCTTGAGATGGAAAGATTATAATGGATTGTCTGGATTGTCCAATGTCTTTTTAAGGGTCCTTATATCACCAGCTCCAGTCCTTGGGTTCCCCAAGAAATAGAAATTGATGGGGGTCCAACAGGAACAAAGGCCAGGGAATGTTTTTAAAGAGACTGAGGAGGGAAAGGAGTGACCTAAGCGTGAATGGGTGGGAAGAGATATAGGAAGTGGGGCAAGCACGTAGGGCATGTCTCATTAGCATGTTCAATCTCCATCCTCCCTCCCTCCCCCGCCCCCGCAGGATTTTTAGTATTATAATGAGGGAGAAAGTCGGTGAAAGGTCAGCACTGGGGTCCACCTTGGCGAAGGCTGGTTTGGTTAGCTCTCTGCCAGTCTACATGATGAAGTCCCTCCTTTAGGTAAGCATGCTTCATTTGCATTCCTGCAAGATAACGCTACTCAAGAGGCCTAGAGTTCCAGCTATCAAGGAATGCTGGGTTTTGGGTTAGGGTTGAGGGGGCCTGAGTCCAGTCCCCGCTCTGTCTCCCTTATAAAAGGGAGGCAGGTGGATCAGAGACACAGAGAAGGCAATGTAATGATGGAAGCAGAGAGATACTTGGGGGTGCTATGCTGCAGGATGGGGCCATGAGACAGGGTATGTAGGCAGACTCTTGAAGCTTGAAAATGTATAGAGAGATTCTTCCTGGGGCGCCTGGGTGGCTCAGTCAGTTAAGCGTCCAACTTTGGCTCAGGTCATGATCTCGCGGTTCGTGAGTTCAAGCCCCACATCTGGCTGTCTGCTGTCAGCACAGAGCCTGCTTTGGATCCTCTGTCCTCCTCTCTCTCTCTCTCTCTCTCTCTCTTTGCCCCTTTTCCTCTCACTCTCTCTCTTGCAAAAGTAAATATTAAAAAAGAAATGGGGGGGCACCTGATTGGCTCAATCAGTTGAGCGTCCGACTTGGGCTCAGGTCATGATCTCACGGTTTGTGGGTTTGAGCCCCGCACTGGGCTCTGTGCAGACAGCTTGGAGTCTGGAGCCTGCTTCAGATTGTGTCGCCCTCTCTCTCTGCCCTTCCCCCACTCACACTGTCTGTGTCGCTGTCTCTCAAAAATAAACATTAAAAAATTAAAAAAAAAAAAAAAAAAGGAGAGATTGATTCTTCCCTAGAGCCTCCAGAAGGAACAAGCCTTGCTGACATCTTGACTTTAGTCCTGGGAGACTGTCGTTGGACTTCTGACCTCATTTCTAAACAGATACATGTTGTTTTAAGCCACTAGGTTTATGGTAGCTTGTTAGAGCAGGATCTGGAAGTATCCCTTTTCTGTTTCCCTGTTTTCTTCAGTTCCGAGACTGAGACTGAGCTTGGGATGTCACCAGGGACAGTTACTCTTGGCTAATCTTGGCCAGAATCTGCAAGGAGGTGCCCCAAAGCAGAGGTGAAGCTGGAGAACAGATGAGACAGCTAGTCATCGAAACAATGAGATTTTTCTGGCTTCAAATTTTGGCAAGTCTGCTGGAACAAATACTCAAAATATGGAAGTGGTTTGCAACTGCACGGAGGCTGAAACCATTTGGGGGAACACAGTAGAAGAAATCTACATTGCCTTAAAACAGATTGTTAGTAGAAATATGGGTGTCAAAGACTCAGGTCTCTGAGGTCTCAGGAGTGAAGAGCATGGTAGAGAAAACCTATATCATCCTTTTTTTTAAGTTTATTTATTTATTTTGAAAGAGAGAGAGTGAGTGACTGGGGGACAGGCAGAGAGAAGGAGAGAGGATCCCAAACAGGCTCCATGCTGTCAACGTGTAGCCCCACATGAGATCATGACCTGAGCTGAAATCAAAGGAGCCATCCAGGCACCCCAAACCTATATGATCTTAAAGAATACCTGTATCATTGGGGTGCCTTGGTGGCTCAGTAGGTTAAGCATCCTACTCTTTTTTTTTTAATTTTTTTTTTAACGTTTATTCATTTTTTGATAGGGAGACAGAGTGTGAGTGGGGGAGGGGCAGAGAGAGAGAGGGAGACACAGAATCTGAAGCAGGCTCCAGGCTCTGAGCTGCCAGCACAGAGCCTGATGCACGGGGCTCACACCCACGGACCCTGAGATCATGACCTGAGCTGAAGTCGGACGCTCAACCGACTGAGCCACCCAGGCGCCCCAAGCATCCTACTCTGAATCTCAGAGTCATGAGTTCAAGCCCCATGTTGGGCTCCCTGCTGGACGTGAAGCCTACTTAAAAAAGAAAAAGAAAAAAAAGAATACCTGAGTTGTTGTAAACAAACTGTAGCATAATTGGATGTTAAAAGCACTGCTGTGAGGGCTCAGAAGCACCTCACCAACAGTTTTTGGGTTTTTTGGGGTTCTGTTATAGAATGATAGAAAGGGGAAGTTTAGGATGGATTATGTCCTATAATTATATAGAAAACAGGACTTGAGAGCAACGAACTCGGATTTTATGTGAGATTTCCAAGCGAAGTATTGGAGGTATGTCCTGGGTTTTTTTGTGGCTTTTAGTAAAATGTAAAAGAGATAAAAAGAAGGGAACTGTTACAAAAAGGAACCAGAATTTAATGTTTTTCTCCCTTTTTGAATGGGAATGGGTTGTGACTATTACCCTAGAACAGTCTGAGTATTTTGAAGCACAGAATTGGTTTCTAATTTCACAGGTCACAGATGCAAGATTTTGCCTCAGGATAGATTATACCCAGATACTGTACCCACACCTAATCTAGGTGATTTAGGTGGAAGACTTGAGCCTTTGAGCCAGTGAGACTTAGATGAGGTTTTGGACTTGAGTTGATGTAATGGGCTGAGACTTCTGGTCACATTCAAGATGGGTGAGTATCTTTCTCATGCAAGATGCGTATGAGTCTTTGGTAAGAGTGGACTGTGATAGGCTGAGTCCCCCCTTCACCACCTAACAGATGTCCAGATCCTAATCCCCGAAACCTTGAATGTGTGCCTTGCACAAAGGGATTCGGCAGAGTGTCATATACCGACAAAAAGACACACGATCTTTGAGTCAGAAACAATTTATTACTCACAGCCAAAAAAAAAGAAGCAGACACATCAGTTTTGTTTGTTAGCTCCCCATACCCCAACTCCCATAGCGTGACATGGTAAGGATCAGATGTCACCTCTCCATTATGCAGTGGGTTGCATGATATTAGACCCTAGGGTTTTGTGGGGTTACTGGTATATCTTCCCATCCTCGTCTCCAGGGAGATTATCCATTACTCTGGAATGCAAGCAAACAACTCAGGGGAGGGAAAGAAGGCTTTATCTTTACTTCCCTGGTATGTCTCTAGCTTCATGATCCTCAACTGTCTCCCTTTACAAACATTCTTAATGTGGATGCAAATACCTTCATTCAGAGAATCCACACTGAGCAGACATGTGAGATATTCCTGGGGAACTGTATTCCAACACTTTATTTCGAGTACCAAAAAGGCAAGTAAAAAAATCACCTTCAATAGAAGACAAAATCTGAAAACACAAATATTACAAGAATCCTAAGCATGGTAGCTGATGGAAAGGAATTGCTCACCTTTACAATTTTAGAGAGAGCCCTTGCCAAGAGAAACACCACCCACTGGAATCAGTGACTATATAAAGGCAGAAGTTGAAATTAATTTGAGGAACACATATTAAGCAATTTAAGTTGCTTAATTATCAGCAACAATGTGAGGAAGCCATATCAATCAATGCCATTTTTGAATGCTTATAGAGATTATCTGACCAAATCAAATTTTAAAATGTTAAAAAAAAAAAAAAATGGGGGGGGGGCACCTGGGTGATTCAGTCAGTTAAGCATCTGACTTCAGCTCAGGTCATGATCTCAAGGTTGGGGAGTTCAAGCCCCACATTGGACTCGCTGCTGTCCATGTAGAGCATGCTTCTGTCCCCCTCTCTCTGTCCCTCCCGTGCTCGCACATTGTCTCTTTCCCTCAAAAATAAATAAATATTTTTAAAAATGTGAAAGAGACTTTGCCACACATTTAATAATTATTCCTGAGAGTACAACCTCAAGTTACAGATGTTAGAGATCATTATTTGTTAATTAGATGTACATTACATCCCCACTTACTGTGTATCATACAAAATGGACATGAATTCTGCTCCTATGAAGCACTCATTCCAGGGTAGCAGATTGACAGAATCAGTTATCAAATAAATAAAAATATTACAAATGATACACTACCAAGAAAAGAAACAAAGGGAATAATGGAACAAAAACTAAGGTGGGTTAGGAAAATCCTCTTTAGGGAAGTTAACGTTGAATTCCATTTATTCTCAAAATGTCAGCCAGAGTCTTCTATTTATTTCAGCTTATTTTATTTTTTTAAGTAATCTCTACACCCAATGTGGGGCACAAACTTACAACCCCAAGATCAAGAGGCACATGCTCTAGGGGCGTCTGAGTGGCTCAGTTGGTTAAGTATCCAACTTCAGCTCAGGTCATGATCTCACGGTTTGGGAGTTTGAGCCCCGCGTCGGGCTCTGGGCTGACAGCTCAGAGCCTGGAGCCCACTTCAGATTCTGTGTCTCCCTCTGTCCATCCCTCCGCTGATTGCACTCTGTCTCTCGCATTGTCTCAAAAATAAATAAATATTAAAAATAAAATAAAATAAAAAAAAAGAGGCACATGCTCTATTGACTGAGCCAGCTGGGCACCTATGAAGTGAATCTTTTAAAACCTAATTCACATCACATCTTTCCTCTGCATAATCCTTCAACTGCTCTCCATTTCAGGCAAAAACCCAGAGGCCCTTTGATGGTCTACAGAGCCCTTCATGATTTGGTGCCCATATAACAGTTCCCGAGCCTTCTTTCTTATTGCTCTTTCTATAGCACTTATTACCTTTAAAATATTTTAAGGGTTATTTATGGTCTGTCTGTCTCTCTCCCTGCCAGTTCCACGAAGTTCCACTACAGAATGATCTTTGCTTTCTTCATTTTGCATCCCAAATGTCTCTAGAAAACTTCCTGGCCTCTAACAGAAGTTCATTAAAGTTTTGGTCAAAGAATGGAAAGTTACATTATGATTTCATTAATATTTAAATATGCCAAAAATAAAAACCCAGTTAGCACATACAATGCTGTGTTAGCATCTGAATTCAGCATAGAAAAATGTCACAAAATAAGAAACACAAGAACACAAATCAGGGAAGATTCACTTAAGGTGACGGGTGCGCTTGCCTGCTGAGAAGTTCGCTCCAGTCGGGAACACAGGAGGACAGTGCCACCCGCATATCTGCTGCACCTTTCAACCCGTTTCTTTCCTTTGCTTTTAACTGGGTCAGGACTGAAAACCCACGCTCGCACAAACTGGTTGTCGTGAATGGTAACAGAAGCGGGACACTCTTTCTGCTTAGCAGAGGGAAGTCTTCCTTTACCTTAATCCAAAATGCCGATAATGTTAATGCTTCGTAGTCAGTCTTCAATGTGTATGAGGAACTGAGCTGCAGTAATTCACTCTCTTCTTCAGGCACCAAGTTTAACTCAATTACCGATTCTGGGTTTCGAAAAGCAAAGGGATCTTTCACCCAGCTGTTTTCTCTTAACGTTTCAAACTTCTCTTGTGGAAAGAAATGGTTAAAAGTTTGAGACAGAGAAGTGAGATGCACCAATATCTCTAATTTTATTTCTTTCAAAAGGTTTTCACTAATAACGTTCTCTTCGATATGTTGCAAAAATCTCGGAAACATGTAGTAGCTCGGACGGCTGCTTTTAAGCCTCGCTTGCCATAACAATAGTGTCTTTTGGAATCCCTGGATGCGTTCGACCTGTTGGAATATATTGCTATTTTCCCCCTGTAGTTTTAAACTCAGTTCGTTAAGAATGCCAAAAATATCTGTTAAATATGCCAATTTCGTCACCCAAATGTCATCTTCCAAAATACTTGCCAAATGAGATTTTTTTTCAGTAAGAAAAAGGTGGATCTCGTTCCTGAGTTCGTAAACCCTGCTTAGTATTTTGCCATGAGACAACCAACGAACCTTGGTATGGTATAGTAAGTGGGTACGATTAGCTCCAATCTCTGAACAAAATGTTTCAAGAAGCTGGTTATTTAGTGGACTGCCTTTAATGAAGTTAACAACTTTCACTGCGTTTTTCAGCACTTCCAAGAGATTCTGTGGGATTTCTCTGGATGCTAAAGCTTCACGATGTATAAAACAGTGATTCCACACGGCGCCATTATCAGTAACTTCTAGCAATTTTTTAATTACTCTGCTGTGTCTTCCGGTTATGTTTGCTGCTCCCTCACTTGTAATCCCTTTGCAGTTCTTCCAGTTTAATTTATATCAGCCAACAATGCACTTTTCTAATTCTGTAAAAATATCTAACCCGCTTAGGTGTGAGGTTATATTTAAACAACACAAAAAATCCTCCATGAAATCTTCTTGCCACGCGTATCTGACATAAACTAAGAGTGTTGTGCCGCTCCCCAGATCGGTGCTGTCATCGAGCTGGATCGCAAAGTCTATACCAGTCTGCAACCGGGTAAGAAGCATTGTTTCTAAGTGTTCCGCAATAGTGCACATTCGAAGAGATATGATGTCATCACTAGATATCGTTTTTAATTTATCAGCCGATTTGTCATCAAAAATTGTACGCACCATATCCAAACACGCTGGAAGAATTATTTTTTCAGCAGCCGTGTGAGCCATTTTCTCTTTCGCCACTCGATATGCAACCAAATACGACGATAATAAGGCTTTCTCGCTAACAGCTGTAGGACAACCGAGAAATCGTGTAGACAACTTTACATCCTTTTTCTTCTTTGAAAATACTCAAGAGGCTTATCAGTAAGTTCAGCATGCTGAGTTTCTAAGTGCCTTTTTAATTTAGAAGGTTTTAAGCTCTCATTTGCAAGAATATTATTACAAATAACACACTGAGGTCTGTCATTTTCAAAGGGTTTTTCACATTTGATAAAACCGTATTTTAAATAATCTTCATTATAACGTCTTGCACCTTTTTCTTTTTGAAATGTGGCTCAAACGAGGTTGAAGTTTGCAGATTACAGTCAGTATTTCTCTCAACATGGTCACTATTCACATTTCCAGGTGCAGCAGCTGAACTTGAACAAGTGTCTGCACATTTCACTTCATTTTTCCTCTTTCTTTTAAAAACGATAGGATCCATTTTAAAAGTAATGCTAATTAAAATGTTTTAAATGCCACTAAAAATTTTGTATATATATATATATATATATATATATATATATATAGCCTAGATAACATCTTTCCCAAAAAATATAGTTTGCAAATGCATCTCAGTTGAACATCTCAGACTTCACATCTAGTTGCAAGTCACGGGAACACAAACTAGACTGCTCACCAACTTTATTATTATGAAAACGAAACAAGACACCAGTGGACAAATGCTTGAAAAGCCATTTCTTAGCCAGTATACATTCTGTTCATTATATGCCCTCCATTAGTTAATTTTCTTTTCAGATCTTGAAATTGACCTTAGTATTCCTGGTAGCACAATTCTGGCAGAGGAATCACACAAAACACTTGACATATTTTACTGTTTTAAAAAAACTTTCACTGTGACTCACAGAACTGATTTCATGACTTGCTAATAGGTCACACACAGAATGTGAAAAATGTTGATAGAGAGATTTTTCCTGTGCTGTGCTGAGCTTGAGTACGTCTGCTTGATGATCAAAGCAGCTAGCTAATCTGTTAGGCTGTTGGCTGGTACAGGAGCTTTCTTGAAGTGGTAGGTATATATCCTACATTTTCCTTCTTGATACTTTATGATGGGAAGAATTTTTAAGAATGCCAGTTATGGTCTGACCCAGTGAGGATCCAATGAGGCTTTCCATGGCTAGGTCAACTACCAAGTTGGACCTGATGATATATTTTAGAACTTTCTTGGACTGCATCCTTGGCCTGGGAATAAGAGCAGAGAGATGACATTAAAACTTTAGAATACAGAGGTTATTATTGCCAGCTATGGCAACCTTCAGGATATCCAAGATCATGGGTCCTGAAGCAAAAGGCCTAAAGCTCTTCTCATCACTATGTCATATCAGCTTAGGTCTATTTCTGTAAGGCAAATGACCTAAACCAAGATTGGTAAATAGAAACAATGATATCAGGGGTGCCTGGGTGGCTCAGTGAAGCGTCCAACTTCAGCTCAGGTCGTGATCTCACAGTCCGTGAGTTCGAGCCCCGCGTCGGGCTCTGTGTTGACAGCTCAGAGTCTGGAGCCTGCTTCGGATTCTGTCTCTCTCTCTCTTTCTCTCAAAAGTAAATTAAGCATTTAAAAAAAATTTTATTTAATGTTTTATTTATTTTTGAGACAGAGAGAGACAGAGTATGAGCAGGGGAGGGGCAGAGAGAGAGGGAGACAGAATCCAAAGCAGGCTGCAAGCTCTGAGCTGTCAGCACAGAGCCCAACGTGGGGCTCGAACTCACGGACTGTGAGATCATGACCTGAGCTGAAGTCAGACGCTTAACCAACTGAGCCACCCAGGCGCCCCTAAAAAATTTTTTTAATAAAAAAAGAAAAAATGATGTCTGTAAAACCTGGAAGTTGGCATCAGAAACTGCAAAGTATACTTAATAAAGCTGAATACAGCGAGCCATGGAGGCCCATCGTTCATCTGCCACTTTAGACTTCCTCCCAGTTCAGTTTGGGTATGTCCATCGTAGAAGCACAGGTATCCCCCACTTTCTAAAAGGTTGTGTTATGCCATTTCACTTCTAGGGCAGACCTACATTGATACCTGTTTTTGCTAACTGAAAGAAATCCAAAGAGGATTTTCACTTTTGTGAAAAGAGCCGTTACCATACTAACGTAGGTCTTTGGTAAAAGCAAAGTGGCCTCACACCAACTTTCTGAAAGCAGGGGATTTCACAGGAATGCCCTATTTTCAAAGGGGAAACCTGTGCTCACTGCACTGCCCTTTGACCTTCGTGTTATTTGGGTCTTAGTATCATACACAGCACTTTCTTATATAGCGTTCCATCAAGTTGTTCCGCCTTTCTGGGGGAGGGAGGTAAAGCCTTATACTTACTGTAGTGTTTACTAGAAATTCAACAACTTAAGGGCACCTGGGTGGCTCAGTCGGTTAAGTGTCCAACTCTTGCTTTCGAATCAGGTCATTATCTCACGGTTTGTGAGTTTGAACCCCACATCTGGTTCAGTGCTGACAGTGTGGAACCTGCTTGGGATTCTCTCTCCCTCTCTCTAGCCCTCCTCCACTCACACGCTCTCTCTCAGAATAAGTAAATAAAAAAAAAGTTCAACATCTTACAGCGTGAATAACTGTTATTAGAATCATTTGCATTAATATTTTCTTATTATCTGTATTCTTGATGCACTCTGGCTTGCGGGTTCTCACGAATCAGAGAGGGACTGGGCATCCCCCAAAACTACTCTAGAGATGGCAAACAACTCAACAGATAGCAACCAACTCAACCAGTTAACACAACTTTCATATGCAAACTCACCATTCTAGAGCCCACCTCACCTGCACACACACCCTACCCCACCCCAATCAGGCTCTTAAACTCAGGCAATATTCCCCTCCACCCCAGTCATCTCACAGTCAGGTATCTGACAACTAGGAACAGCCCCTATGCCCTAGAGCCTGTTGAAATCAATCAAAAACCCAATTTTAAACCTGCTTAGCCAGCTCATCCTGCCTCACTGGTTCTGTCCTAGAAAATACCCAGGCTTTTCCACAATACAGGCTTTTCTGCAGTTTCCCTTCTGCTCCCTCTGCCTCCTGAAACCTCCTGTTTCCCCCTGTGGCCCCTTGCATGGCTTGGCATGCTCTATGTCCTGCCTCTAGGGATCTGGGAGTATAAAAACTTCCTACTGTGTGACATTTCTGTGTCTGTGTGTCTTATCATGCCTGATTAAAATAAATCCTGAAGAGGTTTTGAATCATTTTTGTTATTGCTCTAGTTACAAAGTCATATAGTTTGGTCCTAATCCCATTGTCCCCATAAGGCCTGTTACTTTTTAGTATAAATCCTGCATCCCTTGAGTTCTTCCAGGAAGTCATAGTGTTAAAGCTGAAATACACATTATCTTAAGATTACTTATTATTTGCCTGGTGAGCAGATTTCCCCCACTCACCTGAGAGGAATATTAGAATCCCCTGATTAAGGGGACACACTAAGTATTTTCCTTTCTAACTACCACCAATTCCTCACCTGAGTGAAAGAGTAGACTTGTATACTAGGACACAAGCAAGGTATGGGTATAAGGAATATCAAGCAGCTCTCAAAAATGAGCCATACAGGGGTGCCTGGGTGGCTCAGTCGGTTAAGCGTTGGACTTCGGCTCAGGTCAGGATCTCGTGGCTCAAGAGTTTGAGCCCGCATCGGGTTCTGTGCTGACAGCTCAGAGCCTGGAGCCTGTTTTGGATTCTGTGTCTCCCTCTCTCTCTGCCCCTAACCCACTCACATTCTGTCTCTGTCTCTCTCAAAAATAAACATTAAAAAAAAATGAGCCATACATTATCTATATGCCATCAATATTCATCAGCCTATTGCTGTTATATTTATGTGGGGACCTACCCTTTCAACTATAAAGCCAGCTTGGAAAGCGGCATCACAGAGAACGGTAAATTTGAGCAAAAAAGATGTCAGAAAAGGCTATAAAGAAAAGGCTATAGTCTTGGTGATATTCTTCTGTGAGACTTCATTAATTATACCTATATGGACTTTACTATTAACAATAATTTGACAATAATTGACAAATGTATGACATGTATCCATCGCTATGATATCAGAATATGTTCACTGCTCTAAAAATCCTATGTTCTGCCTATTCATCTCTACCTCCCTCCAATCCCTGGTAATCACTGATTTTTTTTTTTTTTTAATGTCTCCAGTTTTACCTTTTCTAGAATGTCATAAACTGGAACTTACAGTATGAAGCATTTTTACATTGGCTTCTTTCACTTAGTAATACATATTTAAGGTTCCTTAATGTCTTTTCATGGCTTGATGGTTCATTTCTTTTTACCACAGAATAATATTCCATTGTCTAGATATAAAAGTTTATTTATCCATGCACCTACTGAAAGACTTCTTGGTTGCTTCCAAGATTTGGCAATTTTTTTTAAGTTTATTTATTTATTTTGAGAGAGAATGTACAAGTGGAGGAGGGGCCGACAGAGAGAGAGAGGAGAGAGCCAGAATCCCACGCAGGCTCCGCACTGCCTGCGTGAAGCCTGACACAGGATTCGAACTCATGAATGGTGAGATCGTGACCCAAGCCAAAGTTGGACGCTTACCTGCCTGAGCCACCTAGGCATCCCCAAATTTTGGCAATTATCAAAAAAAGCAGCTATAAACATCAGTTGCAGATTTTTGTGTGAACATAACTTTTCAACTCCTGTGGGTAAATACAAAGGAATCTGCTGGACTGTACATATGGGTGCATTTTAAATGAGGATATCAGCAAAGGCTGTGTATCTTTTTGTTGCTGGAGCATACCATAATTGTGGACACAGATTACACATTATAGACAAAGTGTAGTTGTTGATGCCTCTTCTTCTTCTTCTTCTTTTTTTTTTTTTTTTTTTGGTAAAGGTGCCAATGTGAACTCATTCATACTGGCCGACTTCAAATGCCAAAGGGACTACTCAAGGATCTCATCAGTCATAACGGCCTAGCATGCTACTCAGGTACCTTGTTGGTCTCTGATATGAAATGTCAGAAAACAGAAGCAAGTTAGAACTGAAGGGTACAGATCTGGAGGTACAGGCAGGAGTAAAGATGGCTGTGACATGGGTCACACGATGTGGCATAATTTAGTGAGAAACAGGGATGTGAAGAGCTGGTCAAGAGAAATCTGTCCTGTTTGGTCAGTTTAGCATTGGACAAATGTTAAATCTCGAATTTAAGGGCTAAAACTTTACAAAAAGCTTTAATAGGCTCCCTGGAGCAATGCTGGAATGCAGCTTCAGGAAGGTGCCAGGGAAGTGGCAGGAGAGGCCACTGAGGAAACGGGGGTTGCTGTAGTAGGATGAAGTTGTAATACGCAACAGCACAAAATGCATCACCTTGTCTCTAGGCTAGCACTCTCTTGGCATAGTTTTCTGTTTATAGTAATATAAAGGGTTGGTGCCCTCAGGAAGACCTACAGATAGGGACAGAGGTCAGGGTTTATTAGAGTGCTGGCAATTTTACATGTTGGTTGCCTTAGGAGGGGCTTGGAAATATCAGCTTGGCTAGTTATTATAAATGCTTTAACGATGGCTAAGTAGCCTAAGTAACTAGAAATCTACTGTATACAGTACCAGGCTATACTTAAAAAGATGTGCATCTGGGAGAGAATTCGGGGACTGGTAGATGCCTTGACTTAATCTTGGTTAGAGGTTTCCTTGAAAGATGGCATGTTCCAAATATTTCACCATGGTCTGAAAAAGGCAGAGCTTTTCTTATGTCCTGTCTTCCAAGATAGGTTGGTAAGGACTAGAGAGTTTATTTCTCTTGGATGTCAGAGCACGGTGTATATCATCGATGTTTAAACCAGAACTAAATTGTTGGAAACTCAACTGCATCTAGATTTCTTTTTAATGAATAAGAAGAGTTGGAGGGAAATCACAGTAGCCTTAAAAGCAATCTTAGATACATAGCTGCCCTTAAAAGGTGAAAGAGAACAATTATTGACTCTTCCTCTCAGTTAAAAGTTCCAGTAAGGATGCTTTCTTGTTTTTAATACTTCTTTCCCTCCAAGAAATCTCAAATCACTAGCGGTTTTTGTTGTTGTTGTTGTTGTTGTTTTTAAAGATTTTATTTTTAAGTAATCTCTACACCCAACATGGGGCTTGAACTTTAAACCCCAAGATGAAGCATAGCATGTTCTCCCAACTGAGACAGCCAGATGCTCCACAAGCCACTACAATTTTAAGGATAAAATATGCCATGTTCCCCCAGGTATTTTATAGATATTTACCTTATACAGCTAAAGAAAAAAGGGGCTAAATGTGCTACAAAGTCTTTTGTCTGCCCTCCTTTTGTTTAACTTCTCTTAATGGGAAGTCATAGGAGTTTTGGGGGATAGGCTCAAACCTGTTTTTGGTCTAACCATAAGTTGAGGAATTTTAATTTGAAGAGACATATTCATAATTAGGAGTCAATGTACATCAGAGCATACACATACCATACATAACATGGGCAAGTACATCAGTGTAAGTCTACAGCCCAAATGGGCTCTGCTGGGACAGATCCCTTCATGGCCAAAACTTAAAAGATCATAAACGTGTGCACTGATGCTTAAGATAGACATATTGAGGTTGACCGTTGTCATTTCCGAGCAATAATGCTCTTTAATCAGATGTGCATATAGCGTAGCCATCCTTTAGGATAGAATTTCAATTAAGTTGACCAACTAGTTGTAGGGGAAGTTTCCTTATATACCAAGATGCACTAACATAGTTATGTGATGTAGTTTCAGGTTACTGATTTTGCACAAATGAATCTTATCTACCTGTTCCTAGAATGTGTTTGTCATACGGTAGGTACTCAGTAAATGTATTTGAAATAAACAAGAGAATGAATGACACTATTTTTACCAGTCAGTGAAAAATAAATTACCAAACTATATTTGAACAATTTGGTAATATGTAAGACAAAGGCTAGTAAAACATATTCTTTAAAATAGGATAATCAAAGATACCCTATTTTACAATAAACTGCTTATAATGTTAAGTAGCAGAAAGAAGGGTCCTATACAAAGATACATGTAAACTATGTTCAGATTTAGTTTATAAAGCTTAGCACCTATATCTACCTAAAAATAACTCACGTAAAATACTAGTATCTCACTTATAAGTTTGAATTACTATTCTTTTAGACAAAACCAACTGTCATTTAAGCATTGTTTTTTAAAATATTTTTATCACTCCTATTTCAACCCAATCCTCTCAGGAGTTTATAATTGGCTATACTTCAGACTGTTGAATTAAAAAAGTATTTCTTTGAGGGGGGCGGCGCCTGGGTGGTTCAGTCAGTTAAGCGTCCAACTTCGGCTCAGGTCATGATCTCACGGTCCTTCGGCTCAGGTCATGATCTCACGGTCAGTGAGTTTGAGCCCCGCACTGGGCTCTGTGCTGACAGCTCAGAGCCTGGAGCCTGCTTCGGATTCTGTGTCTCCCTCTGCCCTTCCCCTCTCGAGCTCTGTCTCTCGCTCGCTCTCAAAAAAGTAAACATTAAAAAATATTTTTTTTAAGTATTTAAGTTTATTTATTTTTCAGAGAGCATGCTCACAGGAGTGAGGAAGGGCAGAGAGAACCCCAACCAGGCTCCACACTGCCATTACAGAGCCCAACGCAGGGCTGGACCCACAGTGAGATCATGACCTGAGCCAAAATCAAGAGGCTGATGCCCAACAGACTGAGCCACCCAGGCACCCTCAAAAAGCATTCTTAAAGAGCGTACTCCCTCTCCTAAATCAGACAATTCACCTACAATAATAGTAGAGGGAATGTATTAGGGTATAGACCTGGTACAAGTGGTAACGAAAGCCTAGGAAACCCTTTCCTTTTTTTTTTTTTAAGTTTATTTTTTTGTTTTTTTTTTAATATTTTTTTTTTAATTTTTTTTATGTTTAGTTATTTTTGAGAGAGAGACAGAGCATGAACGGGGGAGGGGCAGAGAGAGAGGGAGACACAGAATCTGAAACAGGCTCCAGGCTCTGAGCGGTCGGCACAGAGCCCGATGCGGGGCTCGAACTCACGGACTGTGAGATCATGACCTGAACCGAAGTCGGTCGCCCAACCGACTGAGCCACCCAGGTGCCCCTTAAGTTTATTTTTTTTTATTAAGTAATTTCTACCCCTCATGTGGGGCTCAAACTCCTGACCTCGGAGATCAAGAGTCTCCAGCTCTTCTGACTCAGCCTGCCAGGCCTCCAGGGGGGTAAGTCCTTTTTTAACTGAAACAGGACACAAGGTATCAGCAAGGTATCAGCTACGTGGAACACAGAAGTAGAAAATGTTGCAAGTTTTACAGAAGGTGTGAAACAGTTCTTCAGGAAAGTGGTGCTATGAATGAATGGTCTAGGAAAACGTTTCAGGATTTTAAGGAAGTATGCATGATTGTCTTATATGTTTAATGCAATGATCATTCTTGCTGTAAGCATAACAGGTGATCTTTAATTCCCTGACACTAATTCTTACATCTTAGACATATCTCCATGGTGTTATGAATATTATCCTCTAAAAATACAGCTTTTGGGGGCACTTGGGTGGCTCAGTTGGTTAAGTGCCCAACTTCGGCTCACATCATGATCTCACAGTTTGCGAGTTCGAGCCCAGTGTCCAGCTCTGTGCAGCCTGGAGCCTGATTCAGATTCTGTGTCTCCCTCTCTCTCTGCCCTACCCCCACTTGTGGTCTGCATCTCTCTCAAAAACAAACATTAAAAAAGTAATAATAAAAATAAAAGTACAGCTTTTCATTTATTTTTATTGCCAGGCACTCACAAAAAGTAGTTTTGATCAGTTTTCTCATAATTCAAAACCTCTAATGGTTCTGAGCTAGTGCATTCTCCTCAAGACAATTTCTCTAAATCTAAGCCTCATCTTATCCTTCATACAATTCTATATTTTAAGCTCTAAGACTACCAAAGTTCTTGAAATTTGTCCTGCACTTCCACGATTCTGCTTCTGACTAGTATTCTGTTTGTATGGAATATCCTTAAGTCATTTGAGATCCTAGTCATTCTTTAAATGATTTAGCTCAAATGCTACAGCATTCATTCACTTAACTAATATTTAGGAACTTACAATGTATCAGGCACTGGGCATACAAAGCAAAAAAAAAAAAAAAAAAAAAAGGATAAATACTGAAAAATTAATATAAGGGAATACCTGTTCAGCTGTTACAATGAATGAACCAGAGTTACGTTACACTGGTAAATCTTAAAAACATAAGTTAACAAGCAAGCTACAAAAGGATATATACACTGCTGATTGTCAAAATTATGCAAAACATTACTATATATGTTGTTAAAATTAAAGCATAAAAGGGCTTGGGAGAGTGGTTACCTTGGGCAAGAGGGAACAGAATGAGACTGCGTGGGTCAGACAAAGGACTTCAATTTATATTATCAAGGAATTTATGTAATTTATTTCCGCAGTTAGGTGGCGAGTACACAATGTATGATTTATACTTTTGTCTGTATAAAATATTCTACATTTGTAAAGGATATGTAAGGCTTGATTCCCTCCTGAAGACACTGCAGATCTGTCTCATAACCCGTAACCTAAAATTACCTTCTGTCTCTTGTACTCTCGTTTACCGTATTGCCTCGATGCACTCATTAGGTAGGACACTAGATCCTAAGGGTAGGAACTTGCAGGTATCACCTTCAGGTATATTCACCTGTTATCCTCTTTCCAGCGGATTCCTGACTTCTCTCCGGTCCTCTCGGGCCCAACCAGGCCTTCTAAGAATTTCAGCTTGCCTTTTCCAACCGACCCTAGAATAGCTCCGCTCAGACCCCGGATTGCTGTCCCTCTCGCCCCGGGAGGCCTCAATTCGTCCCCAGTGCGAAACCAGAAGGTGCCTCCCCCAATGAAACCCGGGATATCTCCCGTTAGCAGACTCTGGTCCATCCCTATCAGAGGCTGCCTTTCTTCTCACCTCCAGCCCAGCGCCACAAGCCTCCCGCTTCGCCCGACGAGCGGCGGTTCAGCTGGTCCCCCCTCCCCCCATTCCCTACGCAACACCACTTCCGGCCTAACCTCACCACTCACTAACATCTCACTTCCAGCCGGGAAAAAAAAACAAAAAACAAAAAACAACACTGGCTCGACCCTTTGCGCACGCGCAAAACGGCGGACAGGGCCGAAATTTTCGCCTCCCGGCAGTGTCGCGGTAGTCTCGCGGTATTTGCTTGTCCCGCGGGAGTTCTTTTGAACGCTCTGGCGGTAACCCAGCCCTGGGTGCTCAGCCGCGGGCGGACCGGAGCCGGAGGCGGATTTGGAGTCTGGTCCCGCAGTCTGTCGGGGCCGCAATACCCCTGTGCGGACGAAGCTCGTCCCAGCCAAGTCACGGCGCCATGGGGGCGGAGAAGAAGCTGCTGTCGGTTAAGGAGGCCTTTTAGCTGGCGCAGCAGCCGCACCAGAACCAGGCGAAGTTCGAGGTGGCGCTGAGCCGCACCTACTGCAAGGTCAGCGCGGCCCCAGCCTCGGCCGCCGTCCCCCCGCGCTCCCGGGACCCCCGAGTGGCCCTTGAGCGCACGCTACCCCTGACGGTCTTCGTAAGACGATTGTAGGGAATTTTGAATTTTAGTACCGTTTTACCTGGTTTACTTGTTTAGAGACCCATGTTGTATTTAATGATCATAGTCTTGTGTCTCTTTAGGTTAACAGCTCACGGACTTTTAACATACATCTTCATTTCATTAAACTAGGTTTAAAATACATATATAAGTACGTATTTATGTTTCTGCCCTGTAATGATTTTAACAAAACACACTTTTAAATTCTTGACAAAATCAGTGCAAATAAGTGCATCTTTGTTACAAACCAGAGACTTTAAAGGTTGATATATTTATCGCCTTTTTTTTTTTTTTTTTTTGGGTAGACATTACCCCGAACCCGGGGGGGGGGGGGGGGGGGGGGTTGGGGGGGGGGGGGGGGTGGAGGGTGGTGGTGGTGGTGACTCAGCTCTGGGCTTGAACTCACAACCCTGAGATCAAGACCCGAGCTGAGATCAAGAATCTGCCGCTTAACCAACGAGCCACCCAGGCGCCCGTATATTTATTGCCTTTTATTATGATTTTAAGAAATAGAAAAAAATGTTAGGTGCAGGAGTTTTTATTTTAACTCAGACCTCACACGACATGAATCAGTAAATATTTTACAAGCACTAACTACACAGAAGAAATGCTCCTTCCTAGTCCCCACCAGTACTGTCCCTCATAGTCTTCTACAGGTAACCATTTTTAAAAAAGTTTTTTTAAATGTTTCTTTATTTTTGAGAGAGACAGAGACAATGCGAGTGGGTTAGGGGCAGAGAGAGAGGGAGACACAGACGCAGAAGCAGGCTCCAGGCTCTGAGCTGTCAGCACAGAGTCCGACGCAGGGCTTGAACTCGAAAGCTGTGAGATCATGACCTGAGCGGAAGTCGGTGGCTCAACCGACTGAGCCACCCGGGCGCCCCTAAAGGTAACCATTTTTAATCAGTTTCTTGTTTATCCTTCCAGTCCTCATGCAAATACAAGCAAATATGACTATGCATGCTTATTTCCCTCCATTCTTTCTTCAATATTTTCTGCATTGTTTTGTACTTTGCTTTTTTCACTTAATAGTATATTCTGATATTCCTTATCACTGTCTAGTTACATTTCCTCTCTTTTTTTTTTTTCTTTTTTTAGCTGTGACATATTCCATTTTGTGGACATACTCCAATTTATAGCCAATCCACTATATGTACACAGTTTCCAGCCTTTACATATTCAAAACAATTTTTTTTAATCTTTACACCCAAGGTGGGGCTCAAACTCACAACCCTGAGATCAAGAGCCCGTGCTCTGCGGACTGAGCCAGCCAGGTTCCCTAGAAACAATATTTTAATGAATACATGTCGTATCCTACATTTGCACAGGTAACTGTCAGATTGTCTGAAGAGAACTGGGTCAAGTAGGAAATGCATTTTTTTTTTTAAGTTTATTTATTTTGAGAGAGACAGAAGCAGCATAAGTGGGGTAAGGGCAGAGAGAGAGGAGAACGAGAGAATCCCAAGCAGGCTCCTCTTTGCCAGTGCAGAGCCCAACTGGCGGCTGGAGCTCAGGAAACCTTGAGATCCCGACGTGAGCTGAAATCGAGAGACAGAAGCTTAACTGACCGAGCCACCCACGCGCCCCTTATAGGAAAGGGATTTGTAAATGTGATAAGTACTGACAGCTGCCCTTCATAGAGTGGTCCATTCTACACTCCCAGCAGCCAAGGATGAGAGGTATTGCTTTTTTTTGTTTGTTTTGAGGAGGAGAAGGAGGTTTGGGAACCACTGGAATATAACCGAGAGGATGTTTTATGATAGAAAAGAAAATTGTAAGTGAAATCCTGAACAGTGTGGGAATATGAGTTACAATGATAAACAATTCATCAAAAAGAAAAGAAATTGCTGTATTAGAGGAAAGCGTAATTGTAAAAGGCAGTGTTGAATTGACACCAGTGGGTTTTTTCTTTCCTTTTTTTTAAAAATTTTTTTTTAACATTTATTTATTTTTGATACAGAGAGAGACAGCATGAACAGGGGAGGGTCAGAGAGAGGGAGACACAGAATCTGAAACAGGCTCCAGGCTCCGAGCTGTCAGCACAGAGCCCGACTCGGGGCTCGAACTCAAAGACCGTGAGATCATGACCTGAGCCGAAGTCCGCCGCTTAACCGACTGAGCCACCCAGGGGCCCCATGTCCAACTCTTGATTTCAGCTCAGGTTCATGAATTCGGCCCTGTGTTGGACTCCTCCCTGACGACGCTGAGCCTACCTGGGATTTTTCTCTCTCTCTCTGTCTGCCCCTCCATGGATTGCTCTCTCTCAAAATAAATAAACTTAAAAAAATTAATGGGTTTAAAGCTTTAAAAGCTTATAACATTTCTTTATTTTTCGGTGTTTATTCTATTGTTGAGAGAGAGGACAAACCGCGGAGGGGCAGAGAGAGAGGGAGACAGAGGATCCAAAGCAGGTTCTGCAATGACAGCAGCAAGCCCGATGTGGGGCTCAAACTTATGAAACCACGAGATCATGACCTGAGCCAAAGTGGGACACTTAACTGACTGAGCCACCCAGGCACCCCAAGAGCTTGCATAATTTAGAGAAAAGACAGCTCACAGGGGTCTAAATTTATATGTGATGATAAGTAAGTTCATGGTATATGTATATACACACACATATTTATGTCCTATGAAAGTTACCTTATAAATATTTTCTATGATAAAATATTATAATCAAAAGCCAATTTATTGTATAATACTAGGTTTAATTTATTTTGTTTACTTTTCTAATGCTACCTTATTTTTTTAAGTTTATTTATTTTGAGAGAGAGAAAGTGTGAGTGTGGGAGGAGTAGGGGTCGCTCAATCTCATAGAGCACAGAGCCTGATTCATGAACCATGAGATCGTGTGCTGACAGCAAGAGTCGGCTGCTCAATGCACAACCGACTGAGCCACCCAAGCACCCCTGTAATGCTATCTTTAATTTAAAAAACTTAGGAACCAGTTTAAGGCAAATATATTTAAATGAGTACTTAAGAAGATCAAAGACTTTTTTTTGATCCAAAAATTATTGCATTCTTGTTATTTGGCAAATATTATTTCAGGTAAAGGTTATTTTGAGACTCTATTAAATATATATTTAGTAAACCTATGCATGAAATTAACATAACTTTTTTTGCATGAATTATGGCTTCTTTATGAATTATTATTAAATTCTGGAATTCTGAACCTGGGGAAAATCAAATGGTTGTCATTATAATGCCACCTGGGAATAATTTGATTTATGTATTTTTTTTCAGGACTGAGGCAAATAGCAATGAAGTTGGGTTTTTAGTGTGCCAGATTCTAAGTAAATTCTTGGGAAATAAGCTGGAAAAAGGACAGATTGGTAATGTTTTGTGCATAAAAAGAATGAAGCTCTTATTAGGCTAAAAGATTAGATGTGAGGATACAGGCAATCCCAGCTCTTTCAAGACTTAGAACATTTGGGTAACGATTGCCCCATGGTTAAAGGTATGTGCTACTTCACGGTGTCTTATTGATTTTAAATGCAAGTAGTTGAATTTTTCCTTATTAAATATATAATATATAAGTGAGAGAAGAGAGTGTGTGATACATGCATATACCTCATTTAAAGATACATTGTTTCAGGGGCACCTGGGTGGCTCAGTCAGTTAAGCATCTGACTTCGGCTCAGGTCATGATCTCATGGTTCCTGAGTTTGAGACCCTCATTGGGCTCTGTGTTGACAGTTCAGAGCCTGGAGCCTGTTTTAGATTCTGTGTCTCCTTCTCTCTCTCTCTCTCTCTCTCTCTCTCTCTCTCTCTCTCTCTCTGCCCCACCCTGGCTTACACTGTCTGTCTGTCTCTCTCTGTCTCAAAAATAAATAAGCATTAAAAAAATAAAGATACAGGGGCACCTGGTTGGCTTAGTCGGTTAAGTGTCTGACTTCAGCTCAGGTCATGATCTCAAGGTCTGTGAGTTCGAGCCCTGCATCGGGCTCTGTGCTGACAGCTCAGAGCCTGGAGCCTGCTTCAGATTCTGTGTCTCCCTCTCTCTCTGCCTCTCCCCAACTCATGCTCTCTCTCTCAAAAATAAATAAAAAACTTGAAAAAAAATTAAAAAAAATAAAGATACATTATTTCAATAGCAATATTGAAAAAATTTTTTTAACGTGTATTTATTTAATCTCTACACCCAACATGGGGCTCAAACTCACTACCCCAAGATCAAGGCGTCCCCTCTCCTTTATTTTTAAAGTCAATTGCAATCCTTTGATACCAACTTGGTATCCTATAATGTAAATATAACTAGAGCAGAGCCACAGGTCAAGCAAGGGCTCAGTCCCACAAGACTGCCCTGACTTAGGACACCAGCCACAAATCTCTGGTATCCCCAAACTGCTTCCACTTCTATGTAGCTAACTGCAAATTTTGGGGATGCCCATGACCACCACACCCCTTCCCCAGGTATGAAAATTCTCTAGAATGACTGACAGAATTTGGGAAAGTGATGTACTTACTATTACAGTTTTATTGTAAAGGATGCAGTGAAACAGCCAAATGGAAGAGATCTATAGGGCAAAGTAAGGGAGGCATGGGGGTGCAGAGCTCCCATGACCTGTCTGGGTATGCCACTGTCCCGGCCTGTCTCTGTATCCACCAACCTGGAAGCTTGAGCCTAGTTGTTTCAGGGTTTTTTATGAGATTTCATTGAGTAGATATGTTTGATTAAATAATTGACTATTTGAACTCAATCTCTAGTTCCTCTCCCCTACTTGGAAAAAGGGTGATGGGCCTGAAAGTTCCTGCCCTGTAATCACCTGATTGTTTTTCAGCTGACCAGTTTCCATCCTGAATCTAAGGTCCTCATATGCCCAACCCCTGCTCGAGTCCCCTCATTACCATAAACTCACATAAAGTTGAAAGGGACTCCAGAATAACAAGACATTCCTATCTCTCAGGAAATGCCAAGGTTTTTTGAGCTCCAAACCAGGAATTAAGATCAGATACATTTTTTATTACTCCATGAAAGAATAATAAAATGAACACATATACCTAACATCTAAGTTAAATGGAATGCTGAGGTACCTTTGTAAGTTTCTTATGCCTTTTTCTGAATGTATTCCCCCTTCTTTCCTTCCCAGGGGAAACCCTATCGTGAATTTTGTGTTACTAATTACCTTTCTTTTCTTTCTTTTTTTTTTGGTGGGACTTTCTCTTTATTTTAATTTTTATCTAATTTATTTTTTTAATTTACATCCCAGTTAGCATATAATGCAACAATGATTTTAGAAGTAGATTCCTTACTACCCCTTACCCATTTAACCCCTCCCTCTCCCACAACCCCTCCAGTAACCCTCTGTTTGTTCTCCATAATACCCTCTAGTGCCATCCATGTAGTTGCAAATGGCAAGATTTCATTCTTTTTATTGCTGAGTAATACTCCATTGTATGTATACCACATCTTTATCCATCCATCCATTGATGGACATCTGGGCTCTTTCCATACTTTGGCTATTGTTGATTGGCTTTCTTTTCTTTAGAGTTTACTTTATTTTAGTTTTAAGGCTACATAGATGTATCCCCCAAATAAGTACTTATCTTTGCCTTTTTTCACCTTAATATAAATGGAGTTATATTACATATACACTTTTGTAACTGCTTTTTTTTTCCACTTAATACTCTTTGTAAGAATCTGAAGTGCAAATTTATGCATGTAGCTATAGCTCATTCTTGTTTACTACTAGATGGTACAGCATTTCATTTTAGAAAGAGGGCACACTTGGGGCACCTGGGTGGCTCAGTCAGTTAAGTGTCTGACTTCGGCTCTGGTCATGATCTCGTGGTTCGTGGGTTCAAGTCCCACATCGGGCTCTGTGCTGACAGCTCAAAGCCTGGAGCCTGCTTCAGATTGTGTGTCTCTCTCTGCCCCTCCCCCACTCACACTCTGTCTCTCTCTCTCTAAAAAATAAATAAACATTAAAAGAAAATTTAGAAAGACAGCACACTTGAATTATCCAGTCTGTTTAGTATTATGAACTAAACTGCCATCAGCATGCTCAAACATGTGCTAAAATTTCTCTGGCTGATAATGCCTAGAGGTAGTGTTAGGGACTGAACTGTGTGTCTCCCAAATTCATATGTTGAAGCCCTAACTCCCGATATCTAAGAATGGGACTGTATGTGGAGATAGGGTCTTTAAAGAAATAAAGTTCAAATAAGGCCTTTGAGAGGGGGCCCTAATCCAGTCTGACTTGTGTTTTGATAACAGAAGGCAGTTAGAACATACAGAGAACTCATGGAGAGAGGAAAGGCCATTTGAGGACACTGGAAGAAGGCACGTACAAGCCAAGGAAGGGGCCCTCAGGAGGACCCGGACCTGCTGAAGTTTGATCCTCAGATGTCCAGCCTCCAAAACCAAGAAAATAACTGTCTGTTGTTTAAGCCATCTCGTCTGTAGTACTTTTGTTACGGCAATTCTGGTAAACAAATACAGGTACAAATGCTAGATGGCAGTGTGTCACTGTGCAGCTTAACTAGTGGTGCTCACGTGTTTTGCTAAAGTAATTGGACCAATTTGCAATCCTACTGTCAGAATTCTGTTTTTCTTTTTAAGTTTGTTTATTTTGAGGGAAAGAGAGCGCAAGTTGGGGAAAGGCAGATAGGGGGGGAGAGAGAGAGAGAGAGAGAGAGAGAGAGAGAGAGAATCCCAAGAAGGCTCTGCACTGTCAGCGCAGAGCCCAATGAGGGGCTCAAACTCAAGAACCGTGAGATCATGACCTGAGCCGAAATCGAGTTGGACCCTTAACCGACTGAGCCACTCAGGTGTCCCTCCTCTTATTTCTTTTTGTACTAGTATGTTTTGTTTCCCATTTTACTTTCTTTGTCCTATAAATATTAGGTGTAGTTAATACTAATTTGAAGAAAATGAGTTATGTAACAAAATATAAGAAAACTAGAGGCAAGTCACATTCTTCTACAGCTTATATAACTGAACAGATGCTTTGAAGTCAGTGATGTGAAAAAATCTTCTATAAGCCTGGTTACACTTCACTGAACTATCTTAGAGTTGCTTCATCTGTCTGATATGTAAAAGTAGCCTGCAGTGGCAGACTCACTGTTTTCTTTTTTAGTAACTCCCAGTGAACTCATGGAATTTGCAAAAACAATGGTTGTAGGTATATGACAAATTAATTCATCATTAAACGCCATTACCTTGATTATTTCCTAACACAATAGAAATATGTAAGCTGATAGAACAGAAGGTTATATCACTGAAAAGTTTCATGCAATGATCCCTTTGTAAGAAAAAAATATCCCATGCAATTTCACTAATGTGTAAATACAACAGAGACATAATCCCAAATAAACACAATGCAAATAAAAACTGGGCGACATTTTATTTAATGTGATGAGTGTGCTGTCTTTAGGAGTTCGTTCCAGTCGGATACACAAGGGTAATTCTCACATGCCTGATACACTATTAACCCTGTTTCTTTTGTTTTTAATTGGATTAAGTATTTAAAACTATTAATAAGTAGTGCTATAGTAATTCTGTTTTTTTAATGGGCAGTCTTCATTCAAAAGAATGATAAAGCTAATGTCTCATATCATTGTTCAGTGTTTATGAAAAGTGTTAATGTTTTATGTTCTTCTCGAGTATAATTGATTTTCTGATTCAGAGTTTTAGAAAGCAAGTGAATCTATCCAGATATTTTTCTTGAATGTATCAAATGTTTGTTTGTGTGTTTGTTTGTTTGCTTCTGAGGCATGATGGTTAAAAGTTTGAGACAGGACACTAACACTAAAAAATAGACAAAATATTTGAAACACTGTTTTTCAAGATATGAGGCAACGAAGGATGTGAGCCCTCGTGGAGAGGAAGCAAGGTGAGTTCTATGATTGCCCCAGCTTACTGCCTTGGGAGAGTTTCTAGGCCACTGCACAGGGAGGGGGAAAACAGAGACAGCCTGGTGAAATCTTAGGAGACAGAGCTGAGAGTCCTTGTAGAGTTTGCAGCAGAGACCATTAGAGGGAAGAGAGCTGCACAGAAACAGATCTAGAAATCTGGAAGGACTCTTGAGTTTTTAGGTGAGTACTAATCAGCATATGCAGCTGAGGAAAAAACCACCCGAAAGTAATAGAGCAGCTCAAAGGTCTGGGAATAATGTCTGTTCCTACAAGACAGACTGGAAAAGAAAACCTCATCATTCTCAGGGCATTGGGTAGAGTACACAGAAAGGTTTCACCTCCGTTGTGGGGAGTAATTAGTCCTAGGCTGAGCACTGTTCTGTCTTGCCTTGTGTTTAAAGCAGGACCTGAAAGCATCAAATTATTTCCAAGGAACTGTACCAGAGCAAAGATTTGTAGAAATAAAAAAATATCTAGTACCCAGAAAGATAAAATTCCTAATGTTTAGCATCCAGTCAAAAACTACCAGATGTAAATAAGTAGGAAAATAGGACCCATGATGAGTCAAATCAATTGAAACTGACAAGTATGTTAGAATTTGCAGACATTATATTGTAACTATTCCATTTGTTCAAAAGTCAAGTAGAGACATGGAAGATGGAAAGACACCAACCAAACTTCTAGAAAGAAAGTATAATATGTGAAATATAAAACACCGGTTGGAATAAATGGCAGATTTGATATTGCAGCAGAAAAAAATTAATGAGTTTGAAGACCTACCAATGGAAACAATGCAAGATAACAGAAATTTTTAAAAGCATCCAATATGTTGTATAGACTAAGGTGTGGGGAAGGAATTTGAAGAACCTATTTGAAGAAATGATAGCTAAAAAGTATTTAAATTTTGATGAAAACCATAAACCCACAGATTCAAGAACAATGAATCCCAAGGACAAGAAGTATGCAAAAAAGTTCACCAAGGCACATCATAATTGTTTAATACCAATGAGAGATTAAAAAAAAAAAAAGTGAGAGAGACAAGAGGATAAAGGCACTATTTGCAAGTAACTTGGAAACAGTTAAAAGACGAGGATGAAATCAGATTTCTTTCAGGAAACAAATTGTAAAAGTCAGTATACATGATGTATTAGGAAAAGCCCTGTCAACCTACAATTCTATGCCCAGAGAAGGAATATTTAAAGATAAGTATTTAAGTGTTTAGGTAAAACATAAGATTTATTTAAAATATCTTTAAAACAGGGGCACCTGGGTGGCTGAGTTGGTTAAGCGTCCAACTTTGGCTCAGGTCATGATCTCATGGTCCATGAGTTCAAGCCCCACGTTGGGCCCTGTGCGGACAACTCAGAGCCCGGAGCCTGCTTTGGATTCTGTGTCTCCCTCTCTCTCTGTCCCTACCCTGCTCGTGCTCTGTCTCTCTCTGTCTCAAAGATAAATAAACATTTAAAAATAAATTAAATAAATAAATAAATAAATAAATAAAAATATCTATAAAACAAAGGCAAAATACTTTTCTAGACTAAAGCTGAAAGAATTCATCACTAGCAGATCTATTAGACAAGAAATGTTAAAGGAAGTCAAGTCTTTCAGGCAGATGGATATACACTGGAGACCAAAAAACTAGTCTGCGGCTTGTTATTTAAGCTTTAAGCTTAGAATGGATTGCACATTTTTTAAGCGCCCCAGTATGGTGACAATTATTGGAGCCTGGTATTAGGTACATGAGGGTGTTCATTATACTATTGTCTATTCTTACGTTGGATTTTCCACAAGTTTTTTTTTTTTTTAATTTACATTACCCAACAATATATTATCTCCTGTAAATAAATCCAATTAAGTTTTGTACAGTGTTTTATTTATTTATTTATTTATTTATTTAGTGCCTTTGTTCCTCATTTTATTTTATTTTATTTGGCATTTTTAAAATTTATTTTTTTAATTTGCATCCAAGTTAGTTAGCATATAGTACAACAATGTTTTCAAGAGTAGATTCCTTAATGGCCCTTACCCATTTAGCCCCTCCCTCTCCCACAACCCTTCCAGTAACCCTCTGTTCTCCTTCTTTAAGAGTCTCTTATGTTTTGTCCCCCTCCCTGTTTTTATGTTCTTTTTGCTTCCCTTCCCTTATGTTCATCTGTTTTGTATCTTAAAGTCTTCATATGAGTGAAGTCATATGATATTTGTTTTTCTCTGACTAATTTCACTTAGCATAATACCCTCTAGTTCCATCCACGTAGTTGCAAATGGCGAGATTTCACCCTTTTTGATTGCTGAGTTATACTCCATTGTACATATATACCACATCTTTATCCATTCATCCATGGATGGACATTTGGGCTCCTTCCATACTTTGGCTATTGTTGTTAGTGCTGCTATAAACATGGGGGTGCATGTGTCCCTTCGAAACGGCACACCTGTATCCCTTGGATAAATGCCTAGTAGTGCAATTGCTGGGTGGTAGGGTAGATCTATTTTTAGTTTTTTGAGGAACCACCATACTGTTTTCCCTAGTGGCTGCACCAGTTTGCATTCCCACCAGCAATGCAAGAGAGATCCTCTTTCTCCGCATCCTCGCCAACATCTGTTGTTGCCCGAGTTGTTAATATTAGCCATTCTGACAAGTGTGAGGTGGTATTGTGCAATGTAATATTTAAACGACATAGATCTGTACTAACTGATCTTGCTACATATATCAAAGTGTTATGCAATTTGTTCTCATCAAATTGGATTTTGAAATCTACAGACTACAGTAAGAACTATTGCTTCTAATTGTTATAAGATAGTAAATAAGCTGTGCTGTCTGCAGAGATTTTAATTAATTAGCTGAGACTTAAAGGTATACATACTGTATCCAAATATGATCAAAGAAAGCATGTGAGTCTCTTTTGTCTCACAATATGCTTTCATGATGATAGTAAAGTTTCATCAGTAACAATGGTGGACTAAGAAATTAGACTGGGGACTTGAATGTATTTTTCTCCTTTTCTTCATCAATAATTTTAGCTTGTTTCCAAGTAGCTTTTTGATTGTAAAGATCTTATGCTTTCATTTTTTTTTTATACAATTTTTTTAACGTTTATTTATTTTTGAGACAGAGCATGAACAGGGGAGGGTCAGAGAGAGAGGGAGACACAGAATTTGAAACAGGCTCCAGGCTCTGAGCGGTCAGCACAGAGCCCGATGCGGGGCTCAAACTCACAGACCGTGAGATCATGACCTGAGCCGAAGTCAGACGCTCAACCAACTGAGCCACCCAGGTGCCCCATATGCTTTCATTTTTAAGGTAGCAATTATTTGATAAGCCCACAAATTAAATTATCTTTATTATAATCTTCTGTACTTTTTTTTCTTTTTAGAATGTAGCTTGAATGACGGCACCTGGCTGGCTCAGTTGGTGGGGCATGTTACTCTTCATGCCAGGGTTATGAGTTTGAGCCCCACACTGGGTATAAACACTGCTTAAAAATAAAAAAAATTTTAAAAAGGAAGAAGAAGAATGTAACTTCGATGAAGTAAAGCTTTGCTGTTTAAACATTTTTGGTGGTGTCTGAGTGGCTCAGTCGGTTGAACATCCATCTCTTGGTTTCAGCTCAGGTTATGATCTCACAGTTCGTAGGTTTGAGTCTTGTGTATCAGTGCAGAGCCTGCTTGAAATTCTCTCTCTGTCGCGCGCTCTCTCTCTCTCTCTCTCAGTGCCCTTCCCTGCTTGCACTCGCACACATACCCTCTCTCAAAAACAAATAAGCTCTGTTAAAAGATTTAAAAAATAAACACTTTTCTCCATATAGTCATTACCTTACATTCCAGGTTCAGCCAATGTTCAGTTGAATGTTCAACTCAGCGTTCAAGTTGAGCTCGAATACTGTTTTCACTTAACACTTAAAAAAAAAATTATGAACTTTTTAAAAAGTAATCTCAAAAAACAAAAAATAATCTCTACATCCAACATGGAGCTCAAACTCACAACCCCAAGATCAAGAGTCACACACTCTACCAACTGAGCCAGTCAGACATTCCTTCACTTCATACTTTTTTATTATTTTTTAAATATAGTGTATATGCAGTTTGTATTTATGTGCAATTTGTATTAGTTTGGTTAAAATGTTACAATTTACAAAGTTGAAAATGTCCTACTACATAGTTTCTGACAAATGGACTGAACATCTGTAGCTGAAAATCTTGATACTTCCTGTCTGTAGCAGATGAAATTCCTTCACACATTAAGCCACAAATAATTGGAATATATTAGCCAAACATTTTGTACAATTATGAGCTTTCCCAGTAAAGCAATAGTTAAGGTGACCATCTTATACCAGGAAAGCAAATGAGAAGTCAGCAATCAAACCATCCTAGTGATTCATGTTTTATTACATCCTTTCCATTGGTTGGTTTTTTTTTTTTTTTATGTTTATTTATTTTTGACAGAGAGAAAGAGAGACAGAGCATGAGTGGGGGAGGGACAGAGAGAGAGACACAGAATCCGAAGCAGGCTCCAGGCTCTGAGCTGTCAGCACAGAGCCCAACGCGGGGCTGGAACTCACAGACCGTGAGATCATGACCGGAGCTGAAGTCGGACGCTCAACCGACTGAGCCACCCAGGCGCCCCTACCTGATTGTTTCTTATAACAGTTGCTACGATTGATGATGGTATTTGTGGCAACAGGCAATAGTCCTTGCTCAGACTTTAAGCAAGTTGCTCTGGCATTTTCTATTAAAAAGGTTTGCTGGTTTCAATTCACAATTGGCTTGTGACCTGTTGTTTAAAAAAGCACTATACTGGGGCGCCTGGGTGGCTCGGTCGGTTAGGCATCCGACTTCGGCTCAGGTCATGATCTCATGGTCCGTGAGTTCGAGCCCCACGTCGGGCTCTGTGCTGACAGCTCAGAGCCTGGAGCCTGTTTCAGATTCTGTGTCTCCCTCTCTCTCTGCTCCTCCCCTGTTCATGCTCTGTCTCTCTCTGTCTCAAAAATAAATAAACGTTAAAATAAATAAATAAATAAATAAATAAATAAATAAATAAATAAATATAAAAAAGCACTATACTATGCCATTTAATTTGCATTTAGAGGCAATATGAAACATTGCTTAGTCTCATTTGAATGTAATCATGAGTCTTTCCAGATTTATGTGTCAGATAGGAGAATATTCCTACTTAGTATGTAACTCATAAAGAATACAAGTTGTTTAATATGTGATAAAACTTCCATCTTTACAAATATTGAATTCCTGGGCACCTGGGTAGCTCTGTTGGTTAAGCGTCCGACTTCAGCTCAGGTCATGATATCACGGTTCATAAGTTCAAGGCCCACATCGGGCTCTGTGCTGACAGCTGGGAGCCTGCTTCAGATTCTGTGTCACCCTCTCTCTCTGCCCCTCCCCCTCCCGCTCACACTTTCTCTCTCTCTAAAAAAATAATAAAAATTAAAAAAAAAAAACAAATGTCGAATTTCTGTAGAATATGTCGTGTTATGCTAGGCACTTTTACTGTGTTTTCTCAGGGATTGCTATAAAGGTTAAAGATCTTGCCCATTAGCATATGGTTATTTAGTGCAAGAACCAAAGAATAGAACCTAAGTACTGTGAGATGTATTCAAGTGTCCTTTACACCTACCATGATTCAAATCATTAAGCATGGGATAAAATTTCATGACTTTTTTTGAAATTTCATGATTAATAGTTGCAATTTGTAATAGTACTATAATGCAGTTTATAATTTTTCACATTAAACTGGAACGTATTCAACAACTGGTAATTTCTTTTTAAATGAATCTTAATTAATACCAGTGAACTGAAAACACAACCAATGTTTGAAAACTCTGATCCAGTTAGCAGTTTGGGTGAGTTTTCTCCATTGATACCTAATGTTTAATAGGCTCCAGTTTCATAAAAATAAAACCAACAACAAATACCTCATATATTTAGAATCTGAAAAGTCAAGTCAATCTAAAAGATTTGCATTACATGAACGAGATAACTAAATGGTCTCTTTTTTTTTTGTTTGTTTTTTCAATCCAAAGTGTGCTTATTGGGATATTTTCCCACTCATCTTGATTCGGGATGCTTTTAGTGCTGCTTCCGTCTGAAGGAGCATCCTTCTGTAAGCCTTGTTTTTCCTTCTGCAGGCTGGCAGGGGACAGTGGAGTGGCCAACACACAAAACTACTGTTTGTGCATGGCTAAAGATGATGGTCATTTTGGCATTTCATGCCCATGAAGTAGGAGGTGGGGCTCTGCCCCAGGCCCTTCTTCTGTGCTTCCTCTTCTCTTCCAGGGAGGAGTGGAGGACCCTTTGCAAGGGTCATGTTCTCATGGGGAGGTCATCACTGCCGGATAAATGGTCTTTCTAGAAAGAGTGTGTCAATAGGCGCTTGCAATCCGGTCTCCAGTAGGTCACAAGAAAACTGAATCAGCTTCCCCTTGCTTCAGCCGAAGGGTTTGGCATGTGGTCTTGTGCACTTCACTTGTGACCCAGATTCCTTTGGAGGGGTGCTTTGGAGAACATCCCTGCATTTTATCCTGTAGTCCCCAGAGTCCTGGCAACAGTCAAATGCATCTCAGCTGAGAGCCCACGATCTTTGTTTTTGTTTTTTCCTGAAATGCCAGAATTTCCGTGTAGTTGTAGATTTAGGGCCAGTGAGTCTCATCTCATCCAAAGTTGTGCTGCTTTCCTCAGATAAACTCTGGCTCTTCTCAAGTGGCATATAAATTATTTTTACTACGTTTAAAAACATTGATTGAGATTTTCGTACGCATAGAGCTCCGTGCTAACCAGTGGGGTTGCTGAGGGTTGTGGGGAGGGAGAGACAGATGTAGCTTGGCGTGTATGTTCCCTGTGGTCACTCTGTGACTCATATCGTATACATCTAGCATACTGCCAGGGTGGCCCCACAGAAGTTTGACCAGATTTGCCGAGGTCACTTAAATAAGGCAGACCATCCGAAGGGAAAAAGAAATGAGTTGGACCAATACAAAACCATTGTTGCAGGGAAGGAGGGATTCGAACATGATGGTATGGCTGTACCTCAAATTTGTCCTGGCTCAGACCCCTGTCAGATCTCATGCCCAGGGAGCTAGAGGGCTCTATGTGAAAGCTCTTGCACGAAACTCACGAGGCTGAAGCCAACCCTCCTTTAACATCATTTCACAGGGAAGAAAGCCATTCTGTACCACTGTGGCACCTAAGCTCATGATGATGATCAGCACACGGGACCCCGAGGATGAACGGGAGAACCGCAGTGGCTCGTTTGTCATGCGAGGCAGCGGCCTAGCTACAGTGGGAGAGAATCTGCTCCTGAGCATGTCAGAAACATCCCTGGGGAGTCCAAAGTTCTTGGTAGCAATGGTTCTTATGTTAACGATATTGTGACCTCCTTTGTACCTGTGGGCTCTTGGGGAGATATGGTTATATAAAGATGAACAAAAGTGTCCCTACTTTCTATCTTTTTTAATTTATTTTTAAAATATATTTTGAGATATAGATAGAATGAGAGCAGGGGAGGAGCAGAGAAAGAGAGAGAGAGAGAGAGAGAGAGAGAGAGAGAACCCCAAGCAGGCTCTTCACTGTCAGTGCAGAGCCTGATGCAGGGCTTGAACTCACAAACTGGGAGATCATGACCTGAGCTGGAGTTGGACACTTAACTGACTGAACCATCCAGGCATCCCAAATGTCCCTACTTTCAAAGAGGGCTCACTTTAGTGGGGAAACAAGAGATGCTCATATCAACAGGAATGTGCTGGGCTCCTCACCAAACAACACATTCTGTAGAAACTGCTGTTAAATGTTTTGAACTAATGGAGAGTCATTTATCCGATCTATGTTTTAGAAAAACTTCTGACTAGCTGGTTTGGAGGAAGGATTGAATGAGAAGAAGCTAAAATCAAGGAAACCGGTAGTTTGATCAGAGGGCCAGTGGGGCCCAAACTAGTCTGTATCAGTGTGAACAAAGCAGAGGGGATGAGAGATGTTTAAGAGGACTATGTGGGAGCACCTGGCTAACCCAGTAGGTGAAAAGCATGCACTCTTGATCTTGGGGTCTGGTTCAAGCCCCATGTTGGGCATAGATACTACTTTTAAAAATAAAATTAAAGGGCTCTGAACTGTCAGCATGGAGTCTGACACTGGGCTCGAACTCACAAACCATGAGATCATGGCCTGAGTCAAAGACACTAAACTGACAGAGCCACCCAGGCGCCCCAGCATCCAGCTTTTCATTTCGGCTCAGGTTGTGATCACGTGGTTTGTGGGATGGAACCCCCATATCAGCCTCTGCACTGACAGTAAGGAGCCTGCTTGGGATTCTCTCTCTCCCTCTCTCTCTCTCTCTGCCCCTCCTCTGCTCACAAGCATGTGCCCACGTGCTCTCCCTCTCTCAAAATAAACAAACTTAAAAAAAAGATTCATATATCTTTAAAAAAGTAAAAGTAATCTCTGCACCCAACATGGGGCTCAAACTCATGACCCCAAAATCAAGAGTCGCAGGCCCCACAACCTGAAACAGTCAGGTGCCCCTAGAGGCAGTATTTTGCACACTAAAAGATACGAGTTCTGGGACTAGACTGCCTAGATTTGAATCTTGGCGCCACGGATGGGAATGCCTTGGGCAAATCATGTATCCTGTCCATCTCAGTTCTTTCATCTGTGAAATGGGGATGGTAATAGTGCCTACACTCATACAGTCATTCTGTGTGAATAGATCTAACTGAATACCAAAAAAGTCCTTAGAAGAGTGCCTTGTGCCGAGGTTTGTTTGCTATCGTTATTCTAGGTAGGGTAACTAGGTGAACAGCAATAAAAGTCACTGAAATGAAAATACAGAGGATTGGCAAACTCAGAGGACAGAGAAAATGGTGAGTTCACTCTTGGGACATACTGAATCTGGTGTTCCTGACCCAGATAGTCACATAGTGTTAGAAATGAGCAGGTTTTTCCTTTAGGGCTGATTTACTGTGTTGGTGGTAAGTGAGAAAATAGACCAGCTGGGATTTGAACCAAAGCTGGTGTGCTGAACCACTACAATGACTTGAACCATTTTGAAACCTCTGGCCCCTGAGTAGCTAAAATGAACAACTCAGGAAACTACAGATACTGGCAAAGATGTGGAGAAACCGGAACCCTCTTGCACTGTTGGTGGGAATGCAAACTGGTGCAGCCACTCTGGAAAACAGTGTGGAGTTTCCTCAAAAAATTAAAAGATCTACCCTATGACCCAGCAATAGCACTGCTAGGAATTCACCCAAGGGATACAGGAGTGCTGATGCATAGGGGCACTTGTACCCCAATGTTTACAGCGGCACTTTCAACAATAGCCAAATTATGGAAAGAGCCTAAATGTCCATCAACTGATGAATGGATAAAGAAATTGCGTTTATGTATACAATGGAATACTACTTGGCAATGAGAAAGAATGAAATATGGCCTTTTGTAGCAACGTGGATGGAACTAAAGAGTGTTATGCTAAGTGAAATAAGTCAGGCAGAGAAAGACAGATACGTTATGTTTTCACTCTTATGTGGATCCTGAGAAACTTAACAGAAGACCATGGGGAAGGGGAAGGGGGAAAAACATTACAGAGAGGGAGGGAGGCAAACCATAAGAGACTCTTAAATACTGAGAACAAACTGAGGGTTGATGGGGGGTGGGGGAGAGGGGAAAATGGGTGATGGGCATTGAGGAGGGCACCTGTTGGGATGAGCACTGGGTGTTGTATGGAAACCAAGTTGACACTGAATTATATTTAATAATAATAATAAAAACTCTGGCCCCTGACATCTCTTAATACTAGAGTGTATTAAGATATGGCATCCTATTTTATACACTGTTCGATGTTTAATAATAAGAATACCTATCAGGGCACCTAGATGGCTCAGTCGGTTGAGCATTTGACTTGATTTGGGCCCAGGTCATGATCCTAGGTTGTGGGATTGAGCTCTGAGTTGGGCTCCACGCTGAGCATGGGGCTTACTTAAGATTCTCTCTCTCTTTCTCTCTCTCTCTCTCTCTCTCTCTTTCTCCCTCTCCCTCCCTCTGCCCCTGTACCCCGCTTGCACTCTCTCTCTCTCTCTCTCTCTCTCTCTCAAATAAAAATTAAAATAAGAATACCTATAATTTACTGGATGGCTATTATGTATCAGGCATTACACATATATTGTCTTCAGTCTTCACAATACCCCATCAACGTGTCATAAGCAATATATTAAAGCAGTGGAAACTAGGGCTCAGAGATGTTCAGAAACTTGCCTATAGTTGTACAACTTCTAAGCAGCAGAGGAAAGATTTGAGCTCAGTTCTGTTTATTCCCCAAGTTTGTACTATTTCTATAGTAATCTATCTTCCAAATTTGGCTCTATTACATTTAATGTATCATGTCATGTTTTGCAAATGATACTATGAGTTCCATGAATTCTATAACCACCTTATCAGGGTTGAAAAACAGTTTTAGTTATAGAAGCATAGTAACTGGAATAGCATTTCTCAAACTTTAGTTACATAAGAATCATATACAGAACCTGAGTCCTTGCCCCAAATGTACTGAATCAAATGTCCAAGGGTGACTCTTAGAAATCAGGTCTTTTTTTTTTTTTTTTAATTTTTTAATGTTTATTTTTGAGAGAGAGAGAGAGGCAGAGCACAAGTGGGGAAGGGGCAGAGAGAGATGGAGGCACAGAATCCAAAGCAGGTCCAGATTCTGAGCTGTCAGCACAGAGCCCCATGAGGGGCTTGAACCCGCAAACTGTGAGATCATGACCCGACCTGAAGTCTGAGACTCTACCCTGACACTCTGCCGATTGAGCCACCCAGGCGCCCCTGGAAATCAGGTCTTTAAAAGAACCTGATGTGATTCCAATGTAGGTTCTCCTAGGACCATACTTTGAGGAACACTAAGGATGGGGCTGGTTCAGGTGCTCGTGGCTCTCCGAGTGAAGTCTTACGGCACTTACATTGCCAATACCATACAGAGTATCACCTCCTAGTTATTATTTCAGATCTTCTATTATTAATCTAGCTGAGAGCAAGCACTTAGCTAAGAACCTTGAAGCAGTGTGCACTCTGCCTCCTGTTCTGCCATGTATCATTTCCCACTCTCTGCACCCCTTTCCTCTGTTGAAATTCCCAGCAAAGCTGCATGGAAGGACTTGTATTTCACAGAAGATAAAGTGTGATAGTTGTACAAGAGGAAGAGCATTGTGGTGTGGTGAAAGCATCAGACCCGGCTGCAAACCCTACTTCTGCCTCTCCAAACTTTAGTTTCAGTAAAATTGGGTTGGCGTAACCTACTTCACAATGTTGTGAGATGATGTGGTTCCTGGTCTAGTGTTAGTCTTTCAATAATTGGTGGCTGTTGTCAATGTGAAACACACCTTTGTGTTTAGAGAGATCATAGAGGTACCATGTTGTATGCAAAGGGAGGGATATCATTTCTCATGAATCGGTTCACTTAGAGGCCGGCAAGATTAAATGCACGTAAATCTGTAATTTTTCGTGAATAATAGCATTCCTCTTATTTCGATCTATCCTAAAGCTGACCCATTTATGTTTGGTAACATTTCACAACGATCTTTTAAAGTTTATTTATTTTGAGAGAGAGAGAGAGAGAGAGTGCATGCGTGCATGAGCGAGGGAAGGACAGAGAGAGAGAGAGAGAGAGAGACTCCTAAGCAGGATCCACACTGTCAGCACGATTCATGAATCCTGACATCATGAGCCGAGCTGAAATCAAGAACTGGATACTTAACTGACTGAGCTGCCCCTGGAATATTCTTATTATATATATATGTGTGTGTATATATGTATATATATGTATACATACACACACATATATATGTAATAATGTTAAGGTAGCATTGAATTCTTACTGTGCAAAGCCTGTTACACTTATTAACTCAGGTGTTTGCCACACAACACTTGAGGTGTCTCCTAGTTTATCAGTGAGGACCCAGAAATTCAAGGTTTGGGTAATTTGCTCCGGGTCCCATAGCATGGAAGGATGGGAACCTAAATCTGTCTGATCCTGTGCTCTCACTTCCAACATTAGTCCCGGTGAAATCTCGATATCTGGCTCCCAGCCTGACTGCAAACTCATGAGGGAATCCGGATCAGCATGGCCCAGCTAGGCCACTCCGGAATTCTTGATCCTTAGAAACTGTGAATCATAAATGTTGTTTTAAACCACTAAGGTTTGGAGCAATTTGTTACACAGCAGCAGATAACTGATACCCTGAGAAAAAGAAGAAAACCTCTCTTGTTTCTTGTCATTTTGGGTCTTCAGTCACTTACAGCCCAATCTAATTGAATCCCTCCCTTCTCCAGTTTAATTAATTTATAGGATTTGCCCAAAGAACCAGCTTTCAAGGTGCTGTTCCTTGAGGCCCAGAATTCAGAACTGGAGGAGACCAAAGAGAATATCTTGTCTAATTTCCTCTTTTATACAAACAAAAGCAATAGTTAATATTTAGTGCTTCCTATGCTAGACTCTACAAAGTTCCTTACAACATACAATTCTCAGGACACAGTGAGGAAGAACTCACTATCCCATTTTACAGAAAAGGAAACTGGATTCACACTCTTACCCAGTCTGCTGTACTATCTCTCTACTGTTAAAGAATACTTTTCAAGTAGTTCAATTACAAGCACATGTCAATGTGCTATTATAATCTCGCACTTAAGGGACTGTAATAGTCTAAAATCACCTTGGTAGAGACATTTTAGGAAAAGTGAATGGAACTAATCACAGTAAAATGAATCACAATTAAACTAATTACAGTTAAACTAGTTACACAAAGCAAATAATGATTGGGTAAAGGTCAACTAACTCTTGATAGACTTATCTGGTTGGTTGGTGATTGATTTCCCATAATAGGTAAGCAGTTGTCTGGGAGAGTCCTTTTTACAGGTGTTGTAGATTGTATATATTAATTACTTATCACGCCTTATCATTCTCAAAAGCTTCCCAGAAAGGGCAAGTGATTTGCCCAAGATCTCATGGACAGGTAGGTAGTGGCAGAGGGTATTTAAAAAAAAAAAAAGGTATCAGCCCATGGGAATCAAAGGTATATATGACATTCCTGTTTCTGCCTATATAGCTGTCAGCATCTAAAAATTTTCTGGGAGTTGCCTTATGTAACTGCAGATATTTTTTGTACTGTGTTTTGGGTTTATGAAGGTTTGTTGTGGTTTTTGTTGTTTATTTCTTTTCAGCTAACAGGTAGTGTTTTATTAGTTTCGGGTGTGCAATGTGAGGATTTAGCAATTCTATACAACGCCCAGTGCTCATCACAAGTGCACCTCTTAATTCCTCTCACTTATTTTTCCCATTCCCCCATCCACCTTCCCTCTGGCAAGGATCAGTTTGTTCTCTACAGCTAAGAGCCTGTTTCTTGGGGCACCTGGGTAGCTCAGTTGATGAAGCATCCGACTTCTGCTCAGGTCATGATCTCATAGTTCACAAGTTTGAGCCCCACATCCAGCTCTGGGCTGGCAGCTCAAAGCCTGGAGTCTGTTTCAGATTCTGTGCCCCCCTCCCTACCCCTCCTCTGCGCACACTATGTCTCTCTCTATAAATAAATAAACATTAAAAAAATGTCTGTTTCTTGGTTTGCTTCTTTCTCTCTTTGCATGCATTTTATTATTATTTTTAATTTCCTTTAAATTCAGGTTAGCCAACATATAGCGTAATAATGGTTTCAGGAGTAGAATTTAGTGATTCCTCACTGCCGTATAACAGCCAGTGCTTATCCCAACAAGTGCCCTCCTTAATACCCATCACCCATTTAGCCCACCCCACCACCCAACACCCCTCCAGCAACCCTCAGTTTGTTCACTGTATTTAAGACTCTTTTAAGGTTTGCCTCCCTCTCTGTTTTTATCTTATTTTTCCTTCCCTTCTCCTGTGTTCATCTGTTTTGTTTCTCAAATTTAAATGTCACTGGTAAGGAGGAAGGAAACAGAACTGGTACTTCCCTAAATAATCCCCCCCCCCCCCCCGCCCCTTCTGTAGGCAGGGATTAAGCAATTGCCTGCCAGATTTCATCATTACAATAAATGTAAGCCTGACAATTTACGGGAAGCTTATCGGTCCTTTCCGTTCCGAAAATTGCGATGCTTTTCCTCGCTTTTCCTCGCTACATGGTGCAAACAGCTGAGTCAAGTTGTCTTTGAGAGTAGCCACCTTTCCCTCAGGCCACATACAGGGCAACATCCTGTTAGCTCATAATAGGCCCTCTGAGTGGAAGTCAAGAAGTTGGAATTCACTTGGCACCATTTATTAAGAATAAGTGACACACAGGTATGTTTAGGAAATGGAAGGCTCTTACTTGGTTGAAATTTTTGCAAAGAAACATTAGAAGCCATTATACACATTATTTGTCCATATTTGTAATGAAGCAAAACTATGTTCTTAGCATTATCTGAACTACTAATCTTCAAAAGGTAACCTAAGGACTGAGACTTCTATATTTGGACACATGTAGTTTATGGGGTAGCCCGCGTTCTTTGCAGTAACCTTTGGCTCCAGGTCAGAGATTAAGAGCACATGTTAGTCATTTAGTTTGTTGACATAAACTAATGACAAAATTGTCTTTTCAGTGTAAGTTTAAGTGCATGTTCTAGGATGAGTAAGACATAGATTTATAGCCCTGATTTTCCACTAACTGGCTCTATGACCTTGGACAAATCAAGACCTCTGTCTAAACATCATTTCCCTTTTCTGTCACATGAGAAAAAATAGAACCTTCCGCATATAGTAGTTGTAAGGACTACACATGATAATTCATGTAAAGAATTTATAATGCCTGGTACATAGTAAGACCTTAGTAAAATTTAAGCATTGCGTTCTCCTTTCTATTTCCACCTATACATTTTTCTTTCTTTTTTATTCCTCCCTCACTCTGTTGTTCATCTTCTTTTTTATTTCTGTCTTACCTATCTATCCCTTTATCTTTTACGTCTCTTCCTCTTCTCAGCTCTTCAGTTATCCTATGCCTTTGTATATGTCTGAGCAATTCTTTTTCTCATATGTAAGGCGCCAGCCAGCCACCTCTAGGGGAGACAGGGCCACACCTGTAAAAAAGGGCACAGTAAAAAGGAGCATCTGTATTCCAGTCTGATGCCCTATCAGCTTAGCCGAGAATGGGAAGCATGTGCTCCAAAAATGCAAACTTTAAGTTCTGGAAAGGGATACTGAGACCCATTGTGGACACAAAGGGCCATCAAACAGGAAAATGTCCAAGGTGGTAGATAGCCGCCCCCACCCCACCCCTGCTTCCCCCCCCCCCCCCCCGCCCCTTCTCCACGCCCCTTGTATCTCTAAGGTTTTAAAAGAGCTAGCATCAACCTTGGCCGCTGGCTAGGGAGCTCTTGCCAAGGTGAAGGCAGTCTTATGTGTGTGTCATGCCAGAAGTGCCACAGAGGCTTGGTGGTCTAAAGAATAGAATCCAGCTAGAACTCGCTGGAATGGCTTCCAAGTGACAAGCTGGGAAGTCCTGTGTCACAACAATAGGACCATGAGGCGAGATGTAGGCAAAGGTCTCCAGGCACAGTTCTAGGAAGCATCCTTGGACTCTCTCTGTGAGGTGGGATGGGCCTCTGAGAGACTGGATGTAGCTCTGACAGTGATTATTGTTACACTGAAATCTTTAAACCAAAGCCTAATTTTTAGGGGACATTTTTTGTTCAAATTTCAAGGAAAAAGTAGCTCCCCTCTCCCCCAAATCAACTATAGTTCTACCGCTAAAACACAGCCAGTATCAACATTTTGATATATCTCCTTCCAGCCCCCTTTAAATGTATTCATAAAATGTAATTGTCATCAGATTGTAATATGCTCATTTCTGTATTTTTGACATTAAAAGTAGAGCATGTTCATTTAAAACATTGGGAAAAATAGAAAAAATGTAAAAGAGGGAAAGAATCACCTAAAATTCTTATTATTCAGAGGAGACTTATTAAGATTTCGCCTCATCTATTTCTAATTCTTCTTATGTATTTTGTAAACGTGGGTGTGGGTTATACTGTAAGTACAGTTTTGATTCTGCTCTTTTTCACTTAACATTTTACTGGACCCATTTCCTCAGTGTCTTTAAAACATTGTCCCTACCCTCGAAGATGCCTCCAGTCCTACAGGAAAGATGATTGTGGACTAAAGGGCAGGGTACACAGAGAAGCCAGAGAGGCAAAGCAGGCGTACGATACAGGTTCGAATAAAAACTTGGGATAAGCGTAAAATGACTGTGCAATGAGCACTGTTGCTACTGATTATGTATAATCAAACATTTTTCCTCTCATAGTATTAAAGATTTAAAAGTTATTGCCTAAATTCTGTTAAAATGCATTCTTATTAATGAATTTCTATAACTGACGACCAACAGGTACGTGTAGTAAAATAATAAAACTATACCAAAAGGTACATATTTGAAAGGTATTTAACTGCTTCCCATCTCAGAACCCCTGTTTACAAATTTCTGTTTTTATTCTAGAAACATATTTTTGTTTTTTTAATGTTTATTTATTTTTGAGAGGGGGAGGAAAAGGGCAGAGAGAGGGAGACAGACAATCCCAAGCAGGCTCTGCACTATCACTGCACAGCCTGATGTGGGACTTGATCTCACAAACCTGAGATAATGACTGGAGCTGAAATCAAGAATCTATCACTTACCCGACTGAGCCATCCAGGCTTCCCCGTACCTTTTTTTTTTTTTTTTTAACACAAAGGAGATCCTATTTAACAAAGTATTCTCTACATTTTTCTAACTTAGAAAATCTTGATTTCATTCCATCCAGCAACATAGATCTATCTTATGCTTATGCTTTTAAGCATAAACATACATATATACAAACATATATAAACATACATATATATATATGCTTATGCTTATGCTTTTAAGCATAAACATACATATATACAAACATATACAAACATATATAAACAAACATATATATGTATATACATATATATGTACAATATATGTAAATATATATGTAAATATATATGTTAAAAGGTATATATATGTATATACACATATGTACATATGTATGTATATATGTTAAAAGGTATATATATGTATATGTATATATACATATATATATATTAAAGTAGGCTTCATGCCCAACAGGGGGCTTGAATTCACAACCCTGAGATCAAGAGTCACATGCTTTATTTTTTTGTTTGTTTTTTTAAATAAAATTTTTTTAATGTTTATTTTTGAGAGAGACAGAGTGTGAGTGGGGAAGGGGCAGAGAGAGAGAGAGAGAGGGAGACACAGAATCTGAAACAGGCTCCAGGCCCTGAGCTGTCAGCACAGAGCCTGACGCGGGGCTCGAATCAGGAATGGTGAGATCATGACCTAGGCTGAAGTTGGACGCTTAACCGACTGAGCCACCCAGGCACCCCGAGAGTCACATGCCTTATGAAATGAGCTAGCCACGCACCCCATATCTTATGCTTTTTTTTAAACAGATGCCTATTTGTCCATTGAATGAATGTGCTGTAACCCAGTATCCTTCTGAGGGACATCTAGTTGTTTCCAGTGTTTTTGGTCATTATGTAAAAAGTTTTATCATATCTTTATGACAAACTTTTCTTTCCATAGTGTTACAGGCTGAAATGTGTTCCCCCCTAAATTTATTTGTTGAAGCCCTAACCCTCAGTATCTCAGAATGTGACAATATTTGGAGATCAGGCCTTTAAAGAGGTAAGTGAAAATAAAGTGGTTAGGGTGGGCCCTCATCAAATCTTACTGGTATCCTTGTATGAAAAGAAGAAAAGGACATAGACATACACAGGACAGAGGAAAGGCTCTGTGAGGACACTACGAGAAGGTGGCCATATGCAAGGCAATGAGGGAGGCCTCAGAGGAAATCAGACATGCTGACACCTTGATGTTGGACTTTCAGAACAGTGAGAAAATAAATTTCTGTTGTATAAACTGCCCAGTGTGTGATATTCGTTACAACAGCTCTAGCAAACTAATACACATAGTGACTCATCTATTATTATACAGTGAACACCAATGGGGAAATAGCATTCACTATTTAAATTTAAAAAAGAAAGTAAGGGTTTGGGGCAAACTACAGGCCTATATATATATTTCCTTTTCTGAGGGCCATTTGCATATAAACTATCCTAAAGGAAAATGAAAAAAAGAAAATGGCCTTGCATTTCAAATCTGGCTATTTTTTCTTTTAATAATGCCATCACCCCTAGTAAAATCTTTACTCCTGAATCAACCTAGCCTGTTGCAGCAAACTGTTGATTGGCTGTTTTGACAGACAGTGAGGATCAATTCTGGTACCCAGTTAGGACTGGGATTCCAACTGTTTTTGCAACAGCAACATTCTTCCATCGCTTGTTTTCACAACTCACCCCCTGTTGGGGAAAGTGCTGTGTCACTCAGATAAACAGAGTTAAATGCCTTAGATTTGACTTTCCTTGACCACTAAGCCTTTCCAGGGCCCTCCAAACTAGGGTTGGAAAATACTAGCCAAGAGGCCTACCATCATATTTTTAGGTCCCCCATGGAATGATTTGGCATCTTCCCCGCCCCCC
>NC_064811.1:11287214-11289930 GCF_023721935.1 Panthera uncia | reverse complement strand
CCCCCCCCGCCGTGTCATGCAGTTTTTCAGAGACAATGAGAGCAGGAAAGAAGGAACCCTCAATACACCAGGCACTAAGCGATGTGGATTTTCAGTGCTCTGTTCACATGTCTATCCAGTCTCCTTGAGGTAGCCGATAGCTAGATGGTCTGTTAGAGTTCCTTCTCTGTCATATGGGAGAAGAAATCAGAGAGAGGTGGTTTAACTGACAAGCTTGGCCTCCATAACAGTTCCTGATCTGCTGTAGCTGCAGCGACCCATAATGAGACTACGCTGATCAATGTCTTCTTTCTGGGGCTAAAGTTTAATGTAAATCAATCATTTATTCTGGATATAGCAGGTGATTAATTGCCACATTACTCAGCATATAGAGCTAATGTTAACAGCTTCTTTCAAGGGGAAGAATGATCCACAGGACTTATTTATTTTTTTATCACTTTATTTCTTTCATTTTGTCATCTTGAACAAATTCCCTGAAATGGCCAGAGTCCAAAGTGGCTGTTATTATTGTTGAGCTGACTACAGAGCTTCAAATTCTGGGTTACAGCAAAACTGTGTGTGGAAGGATTTGTTGTTGTTGTTAAACACTTATTTAATGTGCTTGCTTCTGGGGATACACAGGTGAACAACACAGATACAAACAAGTATTGAGAAATAGAATATGGTGTAGTAAAAGTCAGTTAAAATGAGGAAATTACAGAATGCCAAGAATTTCCCTCATTCCTTCTTTTTTTTTTTTAAAGACTTTTATTTTTAGGTAATTTCTACACCCAGCCTGGGTCTTGAACCTACAACCCCAAAATCAAGAGTTGCACACTCTACCTACCGAGCTGGCCAGGTGCCTCTATTCTTTCTTTCTTTTTTCCACAAATATTAAGTAGTAACGTATGATAGGCATTGTTCTAAGCGCTGAGCATAAAACAAAATGCATGTTCTCTTGGAACTCATTTCTCCATATAACTGGTTCACCTAATTCTACATTTCAAGACAGCTGGGGGGAAAGATCCGAACGAAGTAAAGAAATAGAGGGGAAATGAGACAATGTCTTCTGGGGGATATTAAAAAACATAGAAGCAAAGCCCTGGTGAAAGAGCAGAGTTTAAAAGAAAGGAGGGGAGGGGCACCTGGGTGGCTCAGTCGGTTGAGTGCCTGACTTCGGCTCAGGTCATAATCTTGAAGTTGATGAGTTCGAGCCCTGAGTTGAGCTCTGTGCTAACAGCTTGGAGCCTGCAGCCTGCTTCGGATTCTGTGTCTCCCTCTCTCTCTGCCCCTTCCCTGCTCATGCTCTGTCTCTGTCTCTCAAAAATGAATAAACATTAAAAAAAATTTTAAAAGAAAGAAGGGGAAAGGGGAAGAGGATGATAGAAATATTAAGGGCCCTATCTATGTTCTATTATGTAAGTGTTATTCGTGTTTCTTTAGTACAGACTGTGCATAAACCATATCTCTGTACCCCACACAACTAACACAGTGCCTGGGAGGGTGTTACTGGACCTAGATTCATATGGCCAGATTATTCGGTTACTAATTTGTGGGATGTTAGGCAATTACCAGAGTGTCTTCAGGACTTAGTTTCCTACAGGACTACCTCACAAAGCTGTTTTAATAATAATAGCTTACAGGCAGTATTTACTATGTGCCAGGTGCTAACATAAGCAGGTCAAATATATGAACTCTCTTAATTCTCCTAACAGTGACATGAGGAGGTATTTGTCTTAGCTCTAACGAAGATACCACAGACTGGATGGTTTATAAACAACTGCAATTTATTTCTCATGGTTCTAGAGGTTGGAAGTCCAAGATCAGGATGCCAGCGTGGTAAGAATCCTTTTCCTGGTTGTGAACTGCCAATTTCCGCTTCTATCCCATGGCATAGGAAGCAAGCTCTCTAGTGACTCTTGCAAGGGCAACAATCAGTCACGACCTAATGTTCATGACTTCATCTAATCCTGATTACCTTCCAAAGGCCCACCTCCTAATACGATCACAGGGTGAAGCAGGGGGTCAACATATGAACTTGAGAACACAAGCATTTAGTCCATAGTTTTGTCCCTATTTTCTAGAAGAGGAAACTGAGGCACAAAGACCTCATGTAGCTTACTCAAAGTCATACAAGCAGTATCTGGCAAAACCAGGAATCTTACTTTATCTCCAGTCTGTGCTTTTAACCGCTGCTCATACTTCCTGTCCATAAAGGGCACATAGTAAGATGAGAAATAAACAGATGCGCCCTATTGCAAGATTCTTTCTCACCTTCTATCCATCATTTATTGAATATTCATCAAACCCCTGTGTTGTCATGGAACTGTGACAGATAATGGGGAGATAAAGGATGAACAGATCCTATCTGTTTCTTGCCTTCCCACAGTTTATAGTCATTAAGCAAATAACACTTTCAGGTTCTCAGCCTTCCCTGTTTTCTCCCGTTTCTCTGTGTGTCCATTAGTCCACCAACCAACCAGTCGAGGTTTGATCATGATTAGCGGAACCCATAACAGGGTCTCCCTAGGTTTCCTTGAGGTCTGGAGGGGGCGGGGGCACGTGACCTGTGGGGAAGAGACTGACCTCTCGGCAGTGACCTTGCTGGTCTCCTTTCTCCCTGAATCTCGACTTAAAATGGAGGGATGTGTACCAAGGTTCTTTCCCCGCACTAACCTTCCGTGATCATTAGCCCTTCCCCCCCCCCCCCCCCCCCCCCCCCCCCCCCCCCCCCCCC
>NC_064811.1:11177239-11287114 GCF_023721935.1 Panthera uncia | reverse complement strand
CCCCCCCCCCCCCCCCCCCCCCCCCCCCCCCCCCCACCTTTCCCCCCCCCCCCCCCCCCCCCCCCCCCCCCCCCCCCGCCCCAGACCTTTCTGACACCCCTGACCTGGTGTTTCTGTGCTTGAGGTACATTCCAGCCTCCCTAATTCCCAAGGGACATTTTTCCTTCCTTGGAGGCGCCAGAATTCCACGCTGCCCTCCCCTCCGGCCTGCTGGGGAGGAGATGCCGCCCTGCCCCCAGACCCAGGCTGGGCGCCCGCCCCGAGCGGAGGGGCGGCCAGTGTCCAGTCGGTTCACGCGGCACCGTTTCCCTGTGGGTCCTAAGTTCTTGGAACCCCGGTCCTGGGCCACCCATTAGCCGGGGCCTTTGACCAGCGGGCAGGGAGGTCGAGCCCGCCACCTGGGCATGGCAGGGAGGCAAAGGGCGGACTAGGAGGGCCCAGTGGCGCCCAGAACAGCCACTCGGGCGAATGGGCGTCACGGCCCGCGGCGCCCAAGCACAGCTCCCGGCCCGAGCGCGGCCATTGTGCTCGGCGGCCTCGGCCTCAAGGCCTGGTGGGCGTAGCGGCAGCGCTGAGAGGGCCTCCAAGACGACACCCCCTGCCTTCGGATAATGTGTTTTAATGTTGCGAAACAAATAGGGTAAAGACTTGGGTTTCTCTCCTCAGCAAGCGAAGGAGACAAGCACGAAAAGAACCCAGCAGGTAAGAGAGAGCTCCAGCCGCCGCCGCCGCCGCCGCCGCCGCCGCCGCCGCGCGCCTGGTCACGTGGGCCTCGGGGACCGCATGGCGGCGGCCCGCGCGTCCCCGCGTCCCGGCCGGCCGAGTAGGCCGGGCGCGCGCGCCGACGGGGCGGGCGCATGCGCAGGGGGGCGCGCCGCCTCTGCCCCGCGGCGAGGGTGTCTATGGAGAGGCGGCGGCCGCGGCTGCTGAGGCAGAGGCTGAGGCAGTGGCGATGGCGCCCTTCCCCGAAGAAGTGGACGTCTTCACCGCCCCGCACTGGCGGATGAAGCAGCTGGTGGGGCTCTACTGCGACAAGGTAACGGTGTGCGGGGTCTCTTGCCCCGGGCAGCGCGGGCCGCGAGGAGGAGCGGGCCGGTCCCCGGGCGGCCTGGCCTGCGCCGCGCCCGTGGCCCCCGGGGCCGCGCCGCGCGGCTTGCCGCCTGCGCAGCTGTCAGCGCCGCGCTCGCTCCCCCGCACCCTCGGCGGGGAGCCCGCGCCCCCGCCCGGCCGGCGGCCTCGGACGTGCCCTCGGGGCCCGCGGCGCGGCCGCTGCCTGGCTGCGTACCCCTGGCCGGGCGGGCCCGCTGCCTGCGGCCGTGCGGAGCCTCCCGCCCCCGCCCCCTTGGGGAGAGGGGCCCCTCCGCGCCCCACCGACCTGCGGGGACCCCGGGCCGGCCACCTGCGCTGGGCTTCCTGTCCGCCCGGGGCCGGCCGTTTCTGCAGCTGTCCCCCGCCGCCCCCATCGCCGCCGCCCCTCATCCTGCTCCCGGCCGGTTTGGGGGCCCCCGGGTCTGTTTGCAGACGCCACCCATCCATTCTTCCGAACCTCTCGCTCGCTTCCTGGCTCGAGGGGCAGCTTCTCCCAGCCACCCCCCTGCTCATCTTACGCCCCCCGGCTGTTCCCCGGCTTGATTTGGGAGAAACCCCAGGTTTCCTGGTCTAGGATGGGGAGACGCTTCGCTCTTGGTTTAGAGTTCTTTTTCTCCTTGCAACTTTTATTGTCCTGGAGCATTTCCTCGGCGTGGATCGTGTGATACGACCGCTACTCTCTGTTGGAATTCTTTACGTGGGCTCCAGTGAAACGGGCCTCGGAAAAAGTTGGTTTAACTGTGCGAACCTTTTTGGACTCTTGATTGGTGCAGCATTAGCTGAAAAAGCACTTTTCTGGAGATGGCTCAGGGCCTTCTGCTAGGGATTTTAAAGCAGTATCAAGCGCCCACATTTTTGTCAGTGTTACGTTGGGGGAAAGAAGGGCCACCGATGTCCACATAGGTGCTGGAAACTTCGGGCAGGCCCGTTTTCGTGTAGAAATGAACCAGATGAAAAGCATTTCAACAACTCTTGTTGAAGCCCAGAAGTCAGCTTTTGTGAATTTTCAGAACTTCCACAGCACTAAGCAAAAGCCCTGTTGAGGGAAAAGAGGGGTTCTGAGAGCCCAGTGAGGTGGTTGGAGGATGCCCAGAGGGCTCAGGGCGAAGCCACGTTAAAAACCAGCAATTAAAAACGCACTCACAACCACCCTTTTCCTCCTTCCATTTTGGAAATTAAAAAAATAACGCGATTCGGGTATAGGCTTAAACAGGACAGGCCAGGACAGTGCTTCTCAACCTTGGTAGCTGATTAGAATCCTCCCCCCCCCCCCCCCCCGCCCCCCAAGGCTGTTAAAAGTCCAAATTCAGTGCCCAAAGCACTGAAAATTCGGGAGTGACCCTGGCATCAGGTATGAACAATTTGACGCTCCCCCGGTGAGTCCAGCTCCCGTGCAGCCAAGGGTGAGAACCGTTTACCCAGAAGAAGCGAAAGGAGCGGGTAAGCCATCCATTAGGCTGCCCGACCCTGAAGTGTTTCAGTTAGATCGCTGCAGTGTTTTTACCTCCTCTGGGCTTTCAACTTAGTTATTCCGACGGTGGTCACGAATTGCAGGAAATTAAAAAAAAAATAAATAAAAAGGGAGTTTTTTTGTTTTTTTGTTTTTTTTACTTTCTCAAAATTGAAAAGGGAAAGTTGGTGAGGACTTCAGGAATATGAGGTCTTCTCTGCAGGCCAGCCTGGAGATGGCTTGAAATTGTTACGGAAATTTTTGTGCATGTGTACCCTTTCCCAGCGTGTTTGTGGTTTTCGCGAGGCGGTTGTGACTTTCCCGTGGTAGTTAAGAGTCACAGTTTTACTTAGTTACGTGATAGACTAACCAGCCTTATACAGTGCCATTAAAAAAAATTCTTTTTTAAATGTTTGTTTATTATTTTGAGAGAGCGTGAGCAGGGGAGGGGCAGAGAGAGAGGGAGACCCAGAATCCAAAGCGGGCGGGGTCTGAGCTGTCAGCACAGAGCCCGACGCGGGGCTGGAACTCACAGAGATCATGACCTGAGCCAAAGTCGGACCCTTAACCCACCGAGCCACCCAGGCGTCCCATATACAGTGTCATTAAAAAAAATTTTTTTTTAAATCTATTTATTTTTGACAGAGAGAGAGAGTGCAAGCAGGGAAGGGGCACAGACAGAGGGAGACCCAGAATCTGAAGCAGGCTCTGGGCTCTGAGCCGTTAACACGGAGCCTGACTCAGGGCTTGAACTCACAGACCACAAGATCATGACCTGAGCCAAAGTCGGATGCTTAACCGACTGAGCCATCCAGGCGCCCCTTACAGTGCCATTTTAAAAACCAATACTTGGGTATGGGGCGCCTGGGTGGCCCAATCTGTTGAGCGCCTGACTGTTGGTTTCAGCTCAGGTCATGATCTCACTGTACATGAGTTGGAGCCCTGTGTCCGGCTTGGGGCTGAAGGCACGGAGCCTGCTTGGGATTCTCTTTCTCCCTCTCTCCTGCCCCTCCCCCTCCCCTGCTCCACCTCTCTCTGTCTGTCTCTCTCAAAATAAGTAAATTCATTAACAAAAAATACCCGAGTCAAATGAGATTCTTTTCAGTACTTAAATGTTTCCTTTTGCAGTAATTAAGAAAGCATTTTCAATTTGACATAGCATAAGTCAAAATTATCACTAATTCTTAATTAGATGTAGTTGATGAGATTGTTGTAGATATTCATCAAGGAGATTAAAAGTCCAGTTTTCCAAACTGTGGATCAGAGATCAAGGTGATTTAGGGAGAAAAAAACTATAGGAATTCTATATCCAGATTTCTTCTTGATACTAATAGCTAGTGGAAATCTCCTACGATGTCCTTTGGGAGCCAGGGTGGAGAGATAAGTGTTTTATGATGGATGAATAATCTTAAAGGACTAATTTAAGAAAAAAAATTTTTTTAAATGTTTATTTATTTTTGAGAGATAGAGACAGAGTGCAAGTGAGGGAGGGGCAGAGAGAGAGGGAGACACAGAATCCGAAACAGGCTCCAGGCTCTGAGCTGTCAGCACAGAGCCCGATGCGGGGCTCGAACTCACGGACTGCGAGATCATGGCCTGAGCCGAAGTTGGATGCCTAACCGACTGAGCCACCCAGGTGCCCCTAATTTTTTTTTTTTTTTTTATTTATTCATTTATCATCTCAAGTTTTGCCTTCACCATTGTTTGGTGGTAAAGAGCAGGGATATTCAAATAGCCAGCAGTAAAACTTTACAAAATGAGAACTAGTTTTTGTACTCAAACTAAAAAGGTACAAGATATATTATTTCACTGTATTCTAATGTTGATTCTGAATGCACAGTGATTATAAAAGAAGTCAGTTTTATTTCCAGTATCAAACTTTTCAAGTACAATGTACTTTAGAAGCATCTGTGTATTTATTGGTATCAACTCAATCATTTATATACTTAGACTATAGTTTACTTAGAATAACTTACTCTGAAGTTATAGGCCATTTTAAATATTGCTGTGTAATACCTAATTTAATTCTTTGCTCTTGGATTTCCTCTTAAATTTATATAAGGTTTTATGGAAAGTTTTTTTCACTGTTACCTGGACAACAGTCCTTTGAAGTAAGCAAAGGAAGGGTTATTCCTATTTTATAGCTGGGGACTTGTAGGCCTAGATTAGCTAGACCCAGTTCACATGAGCAGTTAGTTACAGATCTAGATGGAAACCCAAGTCAGGATCATGATTTCTTTTCTTTTCTTTTTTTAAATTTAATTGTTTGTAAGTGTGTTTATTTTGACAGAGAGCGAGCTAGAGAACATGAGTTGGGTAGGGGCAGAGAGAGAGGGAGAGAGCTTTCCAAACAGACTCCCCGCTGAACCCACGAACAATGAGATCATGGCCTGAGCTGAGATCGGGAGTCGGAGGCTTAACCAGCTGCGGCACCTAGGTGCCCCAGGATCATGATTTCTATTTATATCATGATTTAATTTGTATGAAACCATAGTAGTTTCTGAAAAATCTTTTTGGGTAACAGTCTGTTATGAAATCTTTTTTGCTAATTCACTCATCTTCCAAATTGGGAGGATTTTAGCGAACGTTTCATTGGATGACATCCTTTTTCCAGTTTACTCCGATCCCTCAGTCTTTCCTCTAGTCCTCAAAATTTAACATTAATTCTGCCAGTAAGTCTGGAGTCTCTACTGTGTGTTGGCCCTGTGTTGTGTCAGTAGCTTGCATTGGTGATACAAGGTATGATTCCTGTTCTTAGGGAGTTTACTATCTAACATTTGTGCTAAGGTGGAAATCCAGATGTGGTGCAGTGGGAGCCAAGGGAAGTATATGGTCCGCTGTGCATTAAAGTGTCAGGAGTGGCCTAAGTCTCTTTGAACTGAGTGCTGAGAACAAAGTAGGTGGTGGTTCTAAGGATGTGCATGATACAGAGATTCCCAGACTTACACATAAGCCAGTTATAAAAGATTCAAGTGGTGGGGGCTTTATGGAGTGCCCAGGTTTTTCGGGTAAGGATATTAAAAGTGCTATTTACTTTATCAATTTATAAACAAAGGACATTTTGTAACTGAAGCCCTAAGAGGGAAATAAGCTACTAACTTGAATAGATTATTTTATTATTTTTTTAAATGTTTATTTATTTATTTTTGAGAGAAAGTTCGCACAAGCAGGGGAGGGACAGAGAGAGAGGGAGACACAGAATCGGAAGCAGGCTCCAGGCTCTGAGCCGTCAGCACAGAGCCCGATGTGGGGCTCGAACTCACAGACTGAGTGAGATCATGACCTGAGCCGAAGTTGGACGCTCAACCCACTGAGCCACCCAGGCGCCCCTTGAATAGATTATTTTAAAAAATTGGATGTAGCTTTATGAAGAATTTAGTTTCTTTGTTTGTCTCTGCATACCTGTAAAAGCTGTTACTGATTGGTATTGGGGAGATTGGTTTATTAGAGGGAATATTGAATTGAGAACTAGAAAGTGGAGGAAAGGGGAATTTAATGAGTTCTTACTACATGCATACATTATTTCTTTTAATCCTTACAAGAGCCTCGTGATACAGGTATTATCTGTTATTTAAAGATGAGGAAACAGACTTAGTTTAGTAATTTACCCAACCCACTCAACTAGTAATTAGGAGAGACAGAATTTTAATCATAGGATTTTTCCCCCCTTCTGAAGCCCACGTTTTTTTGTATTACCTTATTGATTTTGTTACTTATTACCTGTTACATGATTTTCTGCAAATATTTCACCTGTGGGCCATAGTTTTTTTCATACAGTTAGTCCATAAGATAGTTATTAAGGTTTTTTTAATTGAGTATAAATCTCCATTGATTGAATCATAGCATTGTCTGGCTGAGTAGATAAAAAGTAAAAATTTATTTGAAGCAATAACGTTTGGGTTTCTATTATACTATTATATATATATATATATATATATATACACATATATATATGTATATATGTATGTTTGAACTTAATCTAGTCTTTAAGTGAAACAACTTTTTGAGTCAGTTTGAAGCCAGGTTTTAAGATTTTAGGTTGTAGAGTGTCTGAGACAGAAAGCCAGTTACAAATCCTTTTAAATATGAGAGATACCATGTTACTGGGTTGTTACTATTTGTTGACTATGTGTATCCTGTTCTATATAGGTTTATGGGGTTGAGTTTGCCAGGCATCAAGGTATACAAGTTTATAGGTCATTTAGGAAATTTTCTATCCTATTGTAGCAGTGTTTTTCCTAGTGTGTTCTATAGTCCATTAGTGGGTCATGGAATCAGTTTCATGGGATACAAACAGACTTTAAAAAATGAAATGGAAAAGTATATATTGGAGTACATCACAGGGTAGAGAGGGAAATAATTGTTTCCTGAAATTTGTTTGAAGTGTTTGTGATGTGTGTGTGTCTAGGTTGCACTGTATTTCAGACTAAAGGTCATGGTTAAATGTGTTTGAAAAACACTTCTTTAGAGTAGCATTTCTCAACCACAGCACTGTTGACACTTTGGGCTAGATGATTCTTTCTTGTGACTGCCTGTGTTTTGTAGGATGTTTAGCTGGATCCCTGGCTTTTTACCCACTAGGTGTCAGTAGCACTTCTGCAGTGGTTAACAACCAAAAATGTCCTTGCACATTAGTTCCTGGAGGGTAGAATTGACCTTTGGTGAGAACTATTGCTTTAGAGCAAGGTTCTGACAGTTCACTCTCTTTGTTGGATGTGGAAACAAACAATCGGTTATGATTGGAACCGATATTCTATGTTGCAGAAAGAACATAAGATTTAGAATCATAGAGGTTTGATCTCTGTTTTGTTGTCTACTAGTTGTATGGTTTTGGGCAAGTTATTTTTTCTGAGCCTCAGGGTTTTCATCTATAAAATGGGAATTATAATACCTACTTTATCTAAAAATACTTACTTTAGGGGCACCTGAGTGTCTCAGTCAGTTAAGTGTCCAGCTCTTGGTTTCGGCTTAGGGCATGATACCATGGTTTGTGGGTTCGAGTCCTGCATTGGGCTCTGTGCTGGCAGCTCTCTTAAAATAAATACGTAAACATTAAACAAACAAACAGCACTTAGTATATAGTGCATCATAGGCCTCAATATGTCCCAGATATTACTAGTATCTAGGTTTTTTGTCTCAATCAAGTTTGTGTGTTTGAGTAACTTTGCAGAGGCAAGCTAAATTTTAAAAATTCCTGTAAACCGATTTTTTAAAAGTTAAATTGTATGCATTCTGGTTATCTTTTTAGCTGCAAAATTTACGGACTTTAGTACTAGGCTAAAACAATTGCGCATTTCAAGTGGAAATGAAGTGATTTGGGTAGCATAAGGACTTCTAATGATAGCTTTATTTGGGCTAACTATAAAAATAACAGAAAAACCCAAGCAGGGCTTATTTATATTAATTTTGTGTTCTTTGGATGTATTATTAAATTATAACAAGGGCTCTATGAGGTAGTTAATATTATTAGCCTTATGTTACAGATGAAGAAACTGAGGTAGAGAGCCATTTAGTGACTTGTGGCAGAGATAGATTCCTTTCTTAGCAGTCTGGCTCCAGACTCGCACTTGCAGCCACTAAGCTGGATTGACTCTATGACTCATGTAGAGTCCTTTCGTGGATCTCATTGGGTTCTCGGTCTGTAGTGTGGACCTGGTTTTTGTTTTAGCTTGTTATTAAATCTGAAAGATTTCCTAATAGTCCAGTGAGAATGTATGCAGAATTTCCTGCATGTCTTTTAAGATGTTATTTTCCTTAAGTCATGTGAGGGCATTATTTATTTTTTTGCCATGCTTTGGTTTTTGTTTCTTAAAAATTGTATAGCAATAGGATGTTTTAAGATTTATCTGTTATTTCTAAGACTTATTTTTAATTAAAAAACATTTTTTATGTTTACTCATTTTTGAAAGACAGAGGCAGAGCACAAGCAGGGGTGGGGCGGAGAGAGAGGGAGACACAGAATCCGAAGCAGGCTCCATCCAGGCTCTGAACTGTCAGCACAGAGCCTGATGTGGGGCTCGAACTCATGAACCGTGAGAGCATGACCTGAGCTGAAGTCGGACACTCAAGTGACTGAGCCACCCTGGTGCCCCTAATTTTAATTTTTTTAAATGACCCATGATAGTATTTGCTAAGACTAGCCACTGGTGAATTTTGTTGTGATCTTGTGTAGCATTTCTTAGGATAAAATCAATATTAGTATAACCAGATCTGTTCTGCCTCTTGTTTTTGTGTGACTCAGGAGCTACGAATGGTTTTTACATTTTTAAACAGTTGGAGAAAATCAAAAGAATAATATTTTGACATGTGAAAATTATATGAGATTCAGATTTCTCCATCCATAAATAAAGTTTTATTGGAACATAGCCACATTCATTCGTATGACTGCTTTAATGCTACAGCAGCTAAATTAAATAGTTGCTATAGAGTATGTCCTGTAGAACCTAAAATATTTATTATCTGGCCCTTACCAGAAAAAGTTTCTCGATAATTTACTCACTTATTGTGGCTGCTGTTCCTTATGTTATTTCCCTTCACCAGACTAGAAGCTCCATAAAGGCGGAGATGTCTATTTTGTTCATGATGTTCCTATCTCGAGTACAGGAACAATGCCTAACTCTTAATAGCTGCCCATTAACTATTTGAATTGAGAAAAAAAAAAAAAGTGCATGAATTTATAAAAGCGAATGATTAATTTTCAAAATGACTAGAGCTAGCATTTATTAAGCACCAATTCATTTTAATTTCATAGCCACCATGTGAACTACAGATGTTGTTATTCTCATTTAACATCAAGAAGAAACTAAGACATTGAAAGGAGTAAAGTAACTTACCCAGGGTTACACATTTAAATAAATGGTAGAACTAGGATTTGATCCCTAGAGACTCTGTTGTGGTTTCCTATAAATGACTTAATACCTAATACGCATAAGTTTTACATAAGCTACTTAGTTAATTCTACTATGTGTAGTGGAATAGTTCTACTTTAGGTGTTTACCATCTTTTCTGGTGCTTTGTCATAAGCCTACTACTCCTGTTGAGGGCAGGCAATTGAGACAGCTTAGGGTCTGCTCCATTTTAGGAATACTGGGTCAGACTTGACCAACCAAGTCTAGGAAGTGTGGTGTCAGTAGCTCCTTCCCCTCCATTCACTGTCTGTGTTTTTAACCTAATCAGGTTTTCCCTCTTAAAACTGGACTTTGAAACTAGAGTTGATACAATAGAAAGTAGATTTAATATGGCAATGGAGGGTTTGTATATTATTTTGAACTTTAATTTGGATCAGGTTTCTTGATAAGATTATACATTTAAACACGAGAATTTAATTTACCATTCAGTGTGAAAAATTAAAATTACTTCTGAATAGTTATTTTCTTTGGTTGAATAGTAGAATTAAAGAAAATGGCAGTGTATATATTTCTTTATTTTGTGATTGATTTGTGCCTTTCCTTCAAGTGCATTTACTTTCTCGTGCCGTGATGCGCTAGGTTTCCATGTTGTACCGTTGCAGTGCCTTTACCTCAGAAAAATACATGATTTCTTATCTGAGCTGCTAAGTGTTTATTCTGTTTTTCTTAAAAAACAAAAACTAGTTCCCCTAAAATCATCTAATTATTTTTTAAGTTTATTTATTTATTTTGAGGGAGGGAGAGAGCAAACAGGAGCAGGGGAGAGGAGGGGGGAGAGAGAGAGAGAGTCCCAAGCAGGTTCCATGCTGTTAGCGCAGAGCCTGATGCAGGGCTCGATCCCACAAACCAGACTGTGAAATCACGAGCTGACGTCAAGAGTCGGACACTTAACCGACTGAGCCACCCAGGTGCGCCCCTAATAATATTCTGATAGCTCAATATTTTATAATTATTTCTGGAACAGATCAGACTCATCTTGATATTAAACAAACTATAATAGAGTATTTTTAAACTTTTACATTGTAAAAGTCGTATAATAGCATAAAGAACATTTTGAACAAAGAAAAAAGTACTTATATTATCCTAACACAACTATTTAAAAATTTCATATAACTTTATGGAGTATCTGTATTTAGTATATGTGTAGAATAACAGAATCTTAGGTTTGGAGGGAGTCTGGTCCAATCCCTTTTATTTAAAGAAGCTATGTGATTTTTTGGTTCATGAATCAGTTTCCTGTATCATCAAGCTCTTCAGAATGTAGACCATTTTCTTTCTGACCCTAGTGTACTTTTTATTATACCATTATAATTTGTCAATTTATGAATTTCCTTTATGTGTGCTTGAACAAATAAGTGTAAGGGAGGTATTTTGCTGTGTACAAAACTAAATAGGAGTGTATTTGAATATTTTTTATTGGTGTATATTTACATATATTTATTATGCCTTTCTTTTTAAAATGTTTCTTCAGCTTTCTAAAACGAACTTTTCCAACAACAATGATTTCCGTGCTCTTCTGCAGTCTTTGTATGCTACTTTTAAGGAGTTCAAAATGCATGAGCAGATCGAAAATGAATACATTATCGGTTTGCTTCAACAACGCAGCCAGACCATTTATAATGTACATTCTGACAATAAACTCTCTGAGATGCTTAGCCTCTTTGAAAAGGGACTGAAGAATGTTAAGGTGAGTGGCAAAAATGAGTATTTAACTGTCAAAACTTGTGTCCTTACTAGTATGTCATTAGCAAAACCTATTAGCATTTTATAGTAAATGATGTTATGTTACAGAAAAAAAATATTCTCACACTGTTAAAGACAGTAAGGAAGACTTTATTCAAGGGATTACTTCATTGGGGTTTTGCAGTAGGGGAGAGAGATTGGGCTCAACTGTGAATAGGATATCTAAGGATTTATAGCCAAGGAACAGAGCAGGGGTCAGGAAAATTTCTAAGAAGAAACATCAATGGTAGACTGACTCAAGAGGATTTTTACTGAAGGCAGATCAGGGTGGTGAGATAATTGAGGATGGATAGATACTGACTATGATCAATGTCAAGGGTAGAGGGATTTTTGCTAAACTGACTCAGAATGACTTTTGCTAAAACTCACTAAGTGGGCCAAGGACAGAGTTCAAGGTTGAGGCCTAGTTGAGAAGAGGGCTCAAAGGAGTCTGAGTCTATCAGGTTGACGAGAATCTTTGTTAGTTACCTCTTTATTACTGTATATAAAATTTATAGTGAATGCTACTCCACAGGTCTTAAAGTTGTTTTTGTACGTTGAAATTTTAATTACCACAAAATTTTTACTTTCTGGTAACATTTGCTCAACTCTTAGAAGAAAGCTATAATGAATGCAGTTACTGGTGACTGAAGGTGAGATTGTTACTACAATGAATGAATACTTTTAAAAAAATTTATTAAAAAATTATTAATTTATAAAAATTTGTAAATTTTTATTAAAAAATTTTTTTATTTAAAAATTGAATGTTAGCTATAATATTTACTATATTCCCTTTTTCCATATTTTAGGGTGCAGGGATGGTTAAATGGGACAATTTGTAATTGTATGACATAAAATTAGACCTATTTGAGTATAGTTTAGGATAATGATATAGAAAGATTTTCCTTTTACTTATGTTTGCATATTGTGGAAATGTGAAGTTTTATCTTTTATCTCCCTCTGGCTTGGTGAAGCATAGATTTAAGTTGCAACTCTGTCAAACAACCACACACCTTTCACTTACAGACTTGCGTTCTAGAAAGACTGTTGTGCAGCAGGGAGGAGGATGGGTTGAAGGGAAAGAAAAGACTGAAGTAGAAAGACCAAGACCATTCTAAAAAATACTGTAGTAGTGTCTAGAAGAAGACACCGTAACTCCTTGGTGGAGAGGTGGGTGATGGGGTGAGGGTGGGGTACTGGGTAGTGATGGAAGGGAGATTTACTTTTTTATTGAATACTCTTTTGTACTCTTTCAATTTTGTGTCATGTTCATGTATTGCTTGTTCAGTAAAATGATTACGATCTGAACTAAAGTAGTGGCTAGAGGAGATAGAGGGAAGAAGACAGACCTGAGAATTAACATAGGACATAAAATTGATAGAATGTAGTGCTTACGTACAAAGGAAAAGGGAAAGGAGAAGGAGAAAAAAGTAAGAATGAGGACTGAGTCTGACTTTATAGGGAATATAGAAGAGGCTTGGGGAATAAAAAGATCCATTTTGGACACGTTGGGTTTTAACTGCTTTTGCAATCCAGGTGGGCACTTATTAATAGGAAGAGGTATAGATGGGATTCGGGGACAGAAGAGTAATTTGATTTAGATAAGCAGATTTGATAATTATTAGCATGTGAAGTGGAAATGGAAGCCACTTGGGCACGCTTAGGAAAATACGTAAAATCTTTAGAGATTAGGACATTGGATGGAATATTGGGAAGCACTTGAATAAATTAGTACAAAAAGGAGGAGACTACAAAACACTCATCAGGAATAAAATATTCCCACATTTTATTACTTAGATTTTAAATTTTAATTTTTTAATTTTAGAGAGAGAGTGTGTGTGTGTGAGCAGGGGAGAGGGGCATAGGGAGACAGAGAGAGAGAGGGAGAGAGGGAGAGAGGGAGAGGGAGAGGGAGAATATGTTTTAAGCAAGCTCCAAGCTCAGCATGGAGCCCCTGACACAGAGCTCAAACCTGTAACCCTGGGATCATGATCTGAGCTGAAATCAAGAGTTGGCCTCTCAACCTGAGTCACCTGGGAGCCCCTATTCCCACATATATACAGTTTCATTTTTAGAAAAAAAATTTTTTAATGTTTTTATTTATTTTTGAGACAAAGACAGAGCATGAGCAGGGGAGGGGCAGAGAGAGAGAGGGAGACACAGAATCTGAAGCAGGCTCCAGGCTCTGAGCCGTTAGCACAGAGCCCGACGCAGGGCTTGAACTCACGGACCGTGAGATCATGACCTGAGCTGAAGTTGGATGCCCAACCGACTGAGCCACCCAGGCACCCCTACGTGTTTATTTGTTTTTGAGAGAGAGAGAGAGAGAGAGAGATATGCAGAGCATGAGCAGGGTAGGGGCAGAGAGAGAGACACACACAGAATCTGAAGCAGGCTCCAGGCTCTGAGTGGTCAGCACAAAGCCTGATATGGGGCTCGAACCCACGAGCTGTGAGATCATGACCTGAGCCAAAGTCAGACGCTTAACCGACTGAGCTACCCAGGTACCCCTGTAAAATTCTGCATGTTTTAAGTTGATAGGGCTGATGTAGAAGTGTTAGATGTTACAGGGAGATGAGATCTGAGTTCATGTGAGAAAGAACTTTTTAGCTATTGTCCAGAATTAGAGTGATTTACTAAACAATGTTGGGAGCCTCTTACCCTTAGAAGTACATTGATAACCTGACTTTTTGAAGTAGATATGGTCTTCCGTCAGCATAACATAACAGGTGTTGTAGATCGTGTAGTGGAGGGTGCCCCAGATGAGTTTGAAGGGACTCTGGTGATATAGTCCAGTAGGCTCTTATGAACTGCTCAGACATAGATTAGGAAAAGAAACATAGAGATTATATAAATGTAGACATTAGAAGTCAATAGAAGTTTTGAGCAAATACTTGCTATTTTTAGACTTTATGACATTTTAAAGTTTTGTTTTTTTATTTAAAAAAATTTTTTTTAACATTTATTCATTTTTGAAAGAGAGAGACAGAGTGGGAATGGGGAAGGGGCAGAGAGGGAGCGAGACACAGAATTCAGAGCAGGCCCCAGGCTCGAAACAGGCTCCAGGCTCCAAGCTGTCAGCATGGAGCCCGACGCAGGGCTTGAACTCACAGACCACAAGATCATGACCTGAACCGAAGTCAGCTGCCCAACTGACTGAGCCACCCAGGTGCCCCATAAAATTTTGTTTTTTTAGTGTTTATTTTTTTTGAAGGAAGAGAGAGACAAAGCATGAGGGGGTGGGCGGGGGCAGAGAGAGAGGGAGACACAGAATCCAAAGCAGGCTCTGGGCTCTGAGCTATCAGCATAGAGCCCGATGTTGGGCTCAAACCCATGAACCGTGAGATCATGACCCGAGCTGAAGTTGGAGACTTAACCAACTGAGCCACCCAGGCGGCCCAACTTTATGACATTTTAAAGAAGTATAAGATCACATTACTAAAAATCCAAGGTTCCTTTGCAAGATAATTTAAAGACATCTTTTTTTTTTTTTTTTTTTAATTTTTGATACTTATTTTTTGAGAGAAAGAGACTGAGCATGAGTGGGGGGTGAGTCAGAGAGAGGAAGACACAGAATCTAAAACAGGCTCCAGACTCTGAGCTGTCAGCACAGAGCCTGACACGGGGCTCAAACTCACAGAACGCGAGATCATGGCCTGAACCAAAGTCGTATGCTTAACCACCTGAGCCACCCAGGTGCCCCTTTAAGGGTATCTTTTATGCTTTGAAAAGTACAGAGACCACTTTGCTATTTGTCAGTCTATTCTTTTTCCTGAGGTTTTATGTTGCATTTTAAACTGATTTCCTAGGATCAGTACAGTGTAAATAATGAAGCAAAACTTTTATAGGATGTAATTTTTTTTTTATGTTTCTAGAATGAATGTGAGCAGTTAAATTATGCAAAACAGCTGAAAGAGAGATTGGAGGCTTTTACAAGAGATTTTCTTCCTCACATGAAAGAGGAGGAGGAGGTAAGCATAATTTTTTCTCCCTTATAAATTTGATCTATGAAATTTTTAAGATGTTATTTTGCCTTTCATTCTTCAAAATAATGCACAGGAAGATAAGCCTCCAGTTCATTTTAGGAAAGGAAGAAAACCCCAAGAAAAACATTAATTTTGTTCCCTTGGTTGCTTTTCATTGAATCCTTTATGTATGTATGTATGTATGTATGTTTAGTTTTGAGAGAGAGAGAGTGCAAGCATGAGAGGGGCAGAGAGAGAGCAAGACACAGAATCTGAAGCAGGCTCCAGGCTCTTGAGCTGTCAGCACAGAGCCCAACTTGGAGCTTGAACTAGTGAACTGAGCCACCACCCGGGGGTCCCTCTTTGAATCCATTATTTAATTCAATTAGTCAACTAATATTTATTTTCTTACTATGTAGATGGCATCGTATTGAATGTTAATAGCGTTTTATGTTACCTTAATGTCTTCATAGAACCTTTAGGGGATTCTTTAAACTTTTTAATGTTTTGTGTATTTTCATGCTAAGTTTAAAGAATTTTTACTGGGGTGCCTGGGTGGCTCAGTCAGTTAAGTGTCCCACTTTGGCTCAGGTCATGATCTCGTGGTTTCGTAAGTTTGAGCCCCACATTGGGCTTGCTGCTGTCATTGAGGAACCTGCTTTGGATCCTCTGTCTCCCTCTCTCTCTGCCCCTCCGCGGTTTGTCCTCTCTCTCAATAATAGAATAAACACCGAAAAATAAATAAATTTTATAAGCTCTTAAAGCTTTAAACCCATTAATTTTTTTAAGTTTATTTATTTTGAGAGAGAGCAATCCATGGAGGGGCAGACAGAGAGGGAGAGAAAAATCCCAGGTAGGCTCAGCCTCGTCAGGGAGGAGCCCAACACAGGGCCGAACTCATGAACCTGAGCTGAAATCAAGAGTTGGACATGGGGCACCTGGGTGGTTCAGTCGGTTAAGCAGCCGACTTCGGCTCAGGTCATGATCTCGCGGTCTTTGAGTTCGAGCCCTGCGTCGGGCTCTGTGCTGACAGCTCAGAGCCTGGAGCCTGTTTCGGATTCTGTGTCTCCCTCTCTCTGACCCTCCCCCGTTCATGCTCTGTCTCTCTCTCTCTCAAAAATAAATAAATGTTAAAAAAAAAAAAAAAATTAAAAAAAAAAAGAATTTTTTCTGATCTTTTTTTTGTAGTACATTTTGGTAATCAAATGGTAGTGTTAAACTTACCAATTTTATTCCTACTACACACATACTGGGTTATCACTGAGTGGATGAGCAAAACATTTTTCCATTCTCTTTTTTCTCTAAAATGGGGTGAATATCAGGATTAGGGTAAAGAATAGAAAAATAAATAATTTTGAGGAGCTGGATTCTTGTTTCGTTGCAGATTAGTTACTGTGGTCATTCTCACTTATGGCTTCACCTTATAATCAGATCTATATTTAAAAAAAATAAAATAAAACTTTCAACTCTCTTCGGACTAATTAAATCAGGTGAGAGATACTGGCCTGGATATATTGAAAGGTCCCCAAGTCATTGTGGCGAAACCACCACTGAAGCCACTGAGTTATTAAATAGTGTTTCTTAACCTGTGATGTACATCAAAATGATCTTGGAACCCCCCCCCCCCCCCCCCACCCTAAAAAACAAAAGCCTTGTCTTTACTTCTTCAGGATTCTAATTCTGTAAATTGGAGGTTGGGACTAAGCATCTGTTTCGAAGAAGAAATATAGATAGTTCAAGGTCTCAGTAGACCTCTGAGTTTTATGGTTCTGAGTACACTGGGTACCTTTCTCATGATTTAGAGGCCCTGTTGAGGTAGAGTTCAGTTACTGAGGTATCAGAAGGCAGTTAATTGATCTAAATGTCTAACCATATGAGACTGATAAGAGTGTTTGTACAGAAAAACTTTTGCTTTTGATGCTTTTAAATTCCATGGGATTTATTAGACAAGCTGTAGAAAGAAGAGTCTTTTGGTGATATTCTTTACACACTTTTTTGGCTAAACTAACTTGGTGGCAACAAGTAAAATTTTTATTTTTTTGAAATACGAGGTCATAATACTACACTCGAGCCATTAATAATTTAAAAGGTATAGGGACGCCTGGGTGGCTCAGTCGGTTAAGCCTTTGACTTCGGCTCAGGTCATGATCTTGAGGTTCACTAGTTCAAGGTCTTCATCGGGCTCTGTGCTGACAACTCAGAACCTGGAGCCTGCTTCAGATTCTGTGTCTCCCTCTCTCTCTCTGTTCCTCCTCTGCTCATACTCTATCTTTTAAAAATAAACATTAAAAAAAAAATCCATACATAGGAATCTCTGGGGCACCTGGGTGGCTCTGTCGGTTGAGTGTCCGACTTCCACTTAGGTCGTGATCTCCTGGTTCACAGGTGCGAGCCCCAAATTGGGCTCTGTGCTGGCAGCTCAGAGCCTGGAGCCTGCTTTGGATCTGTGTCTCTCTTTCTCTGCCCCTCCCCCGCTTGCATTCTGTCTCTCTTAAAACTAAATAAACATTAAAAAAAAAAAGGTGTAGAGTAAACAAAACTAGTTAGGCATATTTACTTATGAATATTTTGTTTCATTTAGGTTTTTCAGCCAATGTTAATGGAATATTTTACCTATGAAGAGCTTAAGGATATTAAGAAGAAAGTGATTGCACAGCACTGCTCTCAGAAGGACACTGCGGAACTCCTTAGAGGTCTTAGCCTGTGGAATCAAGCTGAGGAGCGACAGAAGTTTTTTAAATATTCTGTGGATGAAAAGTCAGATAAAGGTGAGATTCGTATGTTTATTTTTTTATTTTATTTTAAGTAGACTCCGCACCTAATGTGGGACTTAACGACCCTGAGATTAAGAGTTGCATGCTCTACCGACTGAGCCAGCTAGGTGCCCCTGAGATTCCTATGTTTAGATAATGAATGATTTAGTTTTGAGGCCATCTGTGTCTTGTTGATAATGAGCTTTAGATTTTGTTTGAGGAATAAATTTAAACCATTTATTTACAAGTGTACATTTAATTGAAGACTAGTTTCTAAGAATTTGATGTTATGATAATTTAGAATCGGCGGCAGGGGGGGTTGGCACCTGGGTGGCTCAGTCCGTTAAGCATCCGACTTCAGCTCAGGTCATGATCTCACTGTTTGTGGGTTTGAGCCCTGCATCGGGCTCTGTTGACAGCTCAGAGCCTGGAGTCTGCTTGGGATTCTGTGTCTCCCTCTCTCTCTGCCCCTCCCCTGCTCGTGCTCTGGCCCTCTTTCTCTGAAAAATAAATAAAAATTAAAAAAAAAAATGTATATTTGGGCCACAAGCAATGTAATATAGTGTTTCTTAAAGGAACTCATGTAGTAGTAGTAATAATTATTATTTTGGCCAATCAAAATTATTGAAAGCTACCATATACAGAGCACTTTTGCAGTATCATCCAACTTTCTGAGCTCCATTGACCATAGTGGCTGATTTTATCCTTCCTTGTTTTTCTCATCATTTAAAAAAAAAAAAAAATTTTTAAGGTTTATTTTTGAGAGAGAGTGTGTGCATGTGGGAGGGGTGGAGGGAGAGAGAGAGAATCTCAGGCTGACAGCGTGGGGCCTGATATGGGGCTCGATCTCATGAGTGAGATCATGATCTGAGCCAAAATGAAGCTTTGGACAATTAACTGACTGAACCACTCAGGGCCCCTCCATCAGTTTTTAAAATCAGTTGTGCTTATAGTTTTATTTCCATCCTTTTCCATGTGTCACTGTATTAGCTTATATCCAGTAATACAAACAGGAGTGAGAATGAGAGGTACTGTTTTTCTGTGTACAGTTATGAGAAAACAAATGACAAATGCAAGTAAAATATGTTTGCCTTTTTTATTCATAGACTATTTCCTCATTTTTCTTAAAGATCTTTGATAGCTTTGCCTTTTAAAACCTCATTGAGGAAAATTGGCATCCTCAGGCTAGTAAAAATTTCTTCTGTTTCTACATGGGCAATAGCAATGACATTCCTTTTAAAATTGCTTAAAATTCTTTGAAATTGGTCCTTTTCTCTTTATTTAACAAAGTAGGTGAGATACATGTTGAAACAAAAATGTTTTTATAGGTGAACCTATAATTAAACCCATAAAACTTGGGTGCTGCACTTTGAAATGCAGCTTGGGCCTTAGACACCAAGCCAAGACCTGTTGTGTCTAGTTTAATTGTAATTACAACATGGGGTTTAAAAGCATCACACTTATTACGTTTAATTTTCCCACTCCTTCAAAGCAAATTATAGCTGTATTATGATTAAATATTTGCCATTTGAAAAGGGTTAGTTTAAAATAATTTGATCATAGCATTTCTGTATTTAAGTTGCTTTTTGAGGGCAAATCAGATGTACAAAGTACCTCAAATTCTTTGTAATCCTTTAATGATGAATCTTTTGTATTCTGTATTCTTTATTGTAGCGCCTCATTTGCATTTTTTAAAAAATTACTAAAGTAATTCTTTATGGGAAATTGGACATTCAGTGACTATTTTTTATAATAGTTGCTGACAAAAGATTCCTGATAAATGTATACCAGCATTAGAAATGTTTACATTTTCTCAACTGGCTCACAAACAGTAGGTTAGCCATGGTTATAGAAGTTAGATTTCACAGGCATCTTGTATCAAATGTGAAAATCAGAGAGGGAACACGAGGAAAATACTGACATAATCCTAATAGATGAGTGGAACGTGTTGTGAGATTTGTGTGTGTCATTAAAAATGCCTTGGAGATCTCATCATCTGGCTGACTCTACACTGGAAGCTGTAAAACCTGCTGGGTTCCTTTTTCAAATGATGCTTCTTATGCTACAAAGTGAGTATTGTTTTTTCTGTGATGCCTTTGTAGGAGGAAGTCAATTCTGTGTTCATGATTGTAGCTCCCACTGATGAAGTATGATTTGGGCCATGATAGTTTAACCCTACAGGTTCTTAACAAGTTGAACATCCCCATGTTACCACTAATCCATGTTATTTCCTTTTCACATCTTGCAAGCAGGAAGGAGTGGACTTTAGGCACTGAACTTTATTTATAGAAATGTGATTGTAATTTCTTACTGCATTTGCCCTTACAGCCTTTAATGTTCAAGTTTTTCTTTTTTATTTCAGAAGCAGAAGTGTCAGAGCAATCCACAGGTATAACCCATCTTCCTCCTGAGGTAATGCTGTCAATTTTCAGTTATCTTAATCCTCAAGAATTATGTCGATGCAGTCAAGTAAGCACTAAATGGTCTCAGCTCGCAAAAACTGGATCGCTTTGGAAACATCTTTACCCTGTTCATTGGGCTAGAGGTAGGTAAATGTGACTTTTAGCTTGTTTAAAAAATAATTTCTATCCATTTTTTCAAATGATTATTCATAGATGTTAATAAGCAAGGTCAGGAAGGGAAATTCTGAGAGGTTGACCAAAAAGTAGATTTCGTAGTTAGATCACGTGTTCTTTGTATACTACTTTTGAAAAACTAGCAGTGCTGAAGTATCCGTGAGTGATTTATGTGATGCGTGCAATTTCTTTTAAAATAATTAGGAAAAAACAAGGGAGAGGTTGCTAAATAATTGGTAAAATGTTGATAATTGTTGAAGATAGGTGATGAGTTCATGAATATTCGTTATGCTACTTTTTAAATGCTGCTTCCTCCTACTTTTGAGTGTGTTCAGAGTTAAAAATGAAATTAATGCATTGTCAGAACAGCTTTAAATAGATTCAGTATTTTAAAAATAATAGAATAAATTCCATAAAATTTAAAGATGAGGCACCATTATGGCTGCCTTGGCAGTGGCTCAAAGTAACTGAATCTGTTTTTGTCTTTAGCATGTTTTTGTTGTGATTGGTAATGCCTCATTCTACAAATCACAATTTCATATTTAATTCACTGCGGTAAGTTACTTTGACGTGTGAACAATTAAAGAAAATTTCCTTTTCATGAGCATTTAATGCAGTCGTGGAGTAAATGCAAGTAATATGTTATACATTTTTCTGTCATTGAATTAAAACAGTTTCATCTAAGTGACTCTTTTAACCTCAAATTTATGTAAAAGTTTTTTGTTTTCTATAATTTATGACTTGGACGTGGAAATATGTGTTTCTCTTATAATTAAGTTACAAATTGAATTTAAAAAGTTTTATTTTTTTATTAATATATAGCATGTTTAAAATAGCTGTTGTTAGATATTTTTGAGCAAAGCTATTTGAAGTATTGTGTAGACAAATGATTAGAATTAATATTTTGATGTGGAATAATTTTTTCTATTAGTTGTAGGAAAATGAAATATTAAGTGAAAAGTCAAGGCAAATATGGATATATTTAATGCTTTTTGTTTAGTTATATTTTTAACTGTTAACTCATTTGAATTAAAAGATAATTAGGTACTATTTGATATAAAGATCAAAGGTGAAAATGCTGTGCAAGACTTCTATGGAGTTCATCAGATCTTAAATATGCTGCTTTTTTTTTTTAATATGTTTAAACAAAAAGTTTCAATAAAAATGTTTGTTTATTTATTTATGGTGTTTGTTTCCAATGGTTCTCAATCACAATTTATTTTACCACCTTCCAGGGGACATTTTGAAATGTCTATGGCAACATTTTTGTTTGTTCTATTTTGGGAGATTATACTGGCCTCCAGTGAGTAGAGGCCAGGGTTTCTGCTAAATTCCCTCCAGTGCACAACAAAGATTACCCAAGCGCAGAATGTCAACAGTGTTGAGATTGAGAAACCATACTTTAGATATAATGTTAAAAGTTCAGTAAGTTAATTCTGCATTGTCTCTCACTTCACAATCATATAATTTAATCGCAGTGTATTCTCCGGGGTCTTTAGACAATTTATGGTTTAGCTTTCCCTAAATCTTTCCCCTTCGATTTTACGTTCCTACCTGTTGCTGAACTGCTGACTATTCACTACTGAGCAGAAAGTCTGTGCTTGCTTTTATTAGCTGTCATCATTTGGAGGGCACTGGTGCCAGTGTGAAGTCACAGTAGGGGAGAAAGGTTAAGTTCTCTTCGATGATTTCTAAAATTGCATGTAAGATTATTGATGGTTATTTTTCATAATTCTTTTTAGTATGTCTGAAATGGATCCTTTGTGTACTATTTACGTGTAATATTTTAACCATGATTGAATATTTCTAACAATAGCTGGCCCATTGCCTAGAACTCAGTCATTTTCTGTGTGCAGAGATTTTTATTGGAAATAGATGATTTTTTGGGCAGCGGTAGCCAGTGTGATCTTACTTTGTTTTCTTACTTATTTGTGGAGTAGGTGACTGGTATAGTGGTCCAGCAGCTGAACTTGATACTGAACCTGACGAGGAATGGGTGAAAAACAGAAAAGACGAAAGTCGTGCTTTTCAGGAGTGGGATGAGGACGCTGATGTAGATGAGTCTGGTAAGCCACGTTGGGAGTTCACGTTAGTCCATGCGACTCTGGTGATTCGTACTCTGTCCAGCAGTTATGAGTTTACAGATTACTAGGTGTTGTTAAGGGTTACACATTTTCTAAAGAAACATTTACCTGTTTTCTAAAGAAACTCGTGTTTTTAAGTCTACTACTTTGTAAGATTTGAAAGAATAATAAGCAGATTTAAAGTTTATTCTGTTTGAAGTAATTGTTGAGTGTGTGCAGAGGTTTTTTTATATTTAAATACTTAAAAAAATTAAAGACTGTTCTCCTTTTTGAAGTAACGTACATCCATTATTGCACTTTGCAGTTTACGATGTGATTTTTAGGACCATTTCATTTGACCAGTTCAGCAGTGTTTATTGAGTCCTCTGTGGCCTAGAGGAAGGAGTGTGAAGCTGTTGAACCTGTTTCTTCATTTGTAAATAGTCCTACCACTTGCCTCACAAGGTTGTTGTGGAATTAGGAAGTAATATATATACGAAAATCCTCTGTAAATGGCGAAGGACTGTAAAAACTAGGGTAGCCATTCTTTAAGCACTGTGGGAGAACTCAAGCGTGACTAAGGTTATCCCTGCTGTTAAAGAATTCATATGGGAGAGAATTTGGAATACGTAATCCTTAATTCAAGGTATTTAGTAAAAAATGCCATAATAGAGGTGCAGAAAGATGCTATTTGGGAGTATGGGGGAGGAAGATAATAAATACTGTCTTAGGTACTGTTCTAGGAAATAATTGCTAAAACTTGATGAAATAGTAAAAAAAAAAAAAAAAGGGACAAGACACTAATACTTTGTAAAACTGAAACTTTAGGGAATTTATTTTTTTATTTTTTTTTAATTTTTTTTTTTTTAATTTTTTTTTTTCAACGTTTTTAATTTATTTTTGGGACAGAGAGAGACAGAGCATGAACGGGGGAGGGGCAGAGAGAGAGGGAGACACAGAATCGGAAACAGGCTCCAGGCCCCGAGCCATCAGCCCAGAGCCTGACTCGGGGCTCGAACTCACGGACCGAGAGATCGTGACCTGGCTGAAGTCGGACGCTTAACCGACTGCGCCACCCAGGCGCCCCTAGGGAATTTTTATTCTAAATTGCTCACTTAAAAAATAGTAAGCTGGTCTGGCAAAAAAACTAAACATATAGAAAGGACTATAAGCATATAAAGATTATTTCAGTAGCAAGTTTACTTGTCTGAAGTGAAGTCGCCACATTTTACATAGTTTTGAATGTTTATGTGTTACAGTTTTGAACATTTAGAGGGTGCTACGTAAGGAAGAGATATTTGCCAGTTAGATTTGGTGATGTGCTTACCTTGTGACAAGAGAACCCTCTTGAGCATGAGGTTAATAGTGAATAAAATAGCAAAAAAAAAATCCTTGGGCTTAAAATTTGAAGAGGAGAGATAAACAGTAAATGCAGGCAAAATATATATGCCATATTGGATAGCATCTAGTGCTGTGGAGAAAAAAAAAAGGAAAGGGTGCCAGAAAGAGAGGAAAGAAGTTACAATTTTAAATAGGGTGATTAGTTAAGGTCCTCTGAAAAATTTGAGTTTTAAAAGTCTTTACCAAATTTAGTCTATTTGTGTCCACACTTGTAGCCAAAGACCATGCTTATCCATAAGCATTCATACTGAAAGGGAAAGGTTAAGGCTGTAATGATTGAGCCTTAAGGTAATATATTTGTTCAGCTGTTTGGTGTATCTCATATTAAACTACCCACTGTGCTTTATGTTCGTGCTTTTTAAGTTTAGTTGTCTTTACTAGTCTTGCAGAAAGATACTGTTCTTCATAGGATGTTTAATTAATTAATATATTTTTTTGATTTCACAGTAAATAATACAGATTTAGATAGGATTATAGAATCAAAAGACTGACTTGGGAATAAAATTATACCAGAATAAATAGAGTGTGCTGAAAGTCATTTTTTTTTTTTTTTTAACTTTTCATTTATTTATTCTGAGAGCTGGGGAGGGGCAGAGAGAGGGAGGGAGCGAATCCCAAGCAGGCTTCACACCGCCAGTTTGGAGCCAGTTGCGGGGCTTGAACTCACGAACCGTGAGATCATGACCCAAGCTGAAATCTAGAGTTGGACACTTAACTGACTGAGCCACCCAGGCACCCTGCTAAAAGTAATTCTTATCTCTGTACTTTACATATATGTCTGGCTAAACAAGGAATTTAGGGTAAATGTGCAAACATTAGTCACAAATTGAGAATTATTATGCTCTGTCTCCCAAAAATAAATAAATGTTAAAAAAAAACTTAAAAATATGAGATTTGGGAGCACCGGGGGGGGGGGGGTGCTCAGTTGAACGTCTGACTCTTAATTTTGGCTCAGGTCATGATCCCAGGGTCATGGGATTGAGCCTCGAGTGGGACTCCTTGCTCACTGGGCAAGGAGCCTGCTTAAGATTTTCTGTCTCCCTCTCCCCTGTTTGTGTGCTCGCAGTTTCTCTCTCTCTCAAAAAAGAAATGAGACTTTAACTTACTCTGTTAAACTGTTTTATGTTTCGAGACATTCAGGCTAGGTCTTTGGTAAACAGAATAATAGGATCCTGAGAAAGGTGATACAGGTATTCATTCTTTTTAGTGTAGTTAGTGTGTGTTTTTCCCCTTACATTAAATTGGAATTTGTAGTGTTTTTGTTGTGCTGGTTGTTACAGAACTGCATTTCATTGTAAGTATCCAAGCTCTACAGAAGTGATTAAGCAAACATCGGAGTGTGCCTGGATGGCTCAGTCAGTTGAGCACCGAACTCTTCATTTTGGCTCAGGTTGTGATCCCAGGGTTGTGGGATTGAACCCTGCGTTTGGCTCTGAGCTGTCAGCGCCTCCTCTCATTCCTTCTCCTCCTTTCTGTCAAAATAAATAAATAAACTGAAAAAAAAAGTTATTAAGCAAAAACCAAATGCTGTGCTTAATTTTAACTTCTTAAAAAATTCTAAGGCACTTTACTTTTGCTTGATTCATTATGACCAGCCTCACTTAATTTTTGTGGTTTTAAATTTGTTTTTGAGAGGCGGGGGGAGAGAGAGAGAGAGAGAGCAAGCAAGCAAGCAGGGGAGGAGCAGAGAGAGAGGGAGAAAGAGAATCCCAAGCAGGCTCATTGCCTAGTGTGGGAGCCAGAGATAGGGCTGGATCTCACGACGGTGAGATCATGATCTGAGCCAAAATTAAGAGTCGGACACTTAACCGACTGAGCCACCCAGGCGTCCCATGCTCACTTGATTATTTTAAGTTTCTTCTCTTTGTCCCTTCTATTTTACTAAAAGAACAAATGATACTTTTTATTATGGATCATTTTTCTTTTGATATCCTATAGTTTCTTGAGGAGTTTCTATTCTTTTAAATATTCAGTTTTTTTTCCCCCAAAACTTTTTAAAGTGTCTGAAACTGGAGTTATTTTTTTCTTTCTCTCTGCTGTACCAACTTTGATATGGAAATCGCTTTCAACTTTGAAGCAAATGAGAAAAAGTCTTCCTTTCATTCTCATTGTAAACCTTTTTTTTTTCCTTTTGTCTCTTTTTAATGTCAGACTTGTTAAATGTTAAGTTCTGGCGAGTGAGACCTTGTCCATTTAATTTGCTTTGCATACATAAGGGAGTTTAAGAATGGCAAAAAGAATTTCATATGTAATAAGTTGGTAATTCCTTGAGCAGCCTAATTATCACTAGTGTATCAAATTCTTAGATTTTTAAATTCATTTTACAGAGGAGTCTGCCGAAGAATCGATTGCTATCAGCATTGCACAAATGGAAAAACGTTTACTTCATGGCTTAATTCACGATGTTCTACCATATGTTGGTACTTCAGTAAAAACTATAGTATTAGCATACAGCTCTGCAGTTTCCAGCAAGATGGTATGTATAAATTGGCACTAGTTTGGGTATTAAGAAAAAGTAGCAGTGATCTACATTTGGTTTACTTATTTCTGAATTTAATTAAGGGGAGAAAAAGAAAAAAAAAACCCACCCTTTTACCCAGGAGAGTGCTCTCCCATGGGTAGGCATACACTGCTGACTTCCATGTTATTTCGTGTCAGTTTTCATAGTATCTTTATATGTAGATAACTGTGCACATTATAGGAAGGAAACCAAGACTAGGAGAGGTTAAATAATTTATTCAGTTTCACAGATACTAAGTGAGAAAGCCCAGTTTTATACGATTCTTTATATGTAAGGCATGGTAAAATGGGCAAGTGAGATTAAATCACTGTTTTAAAAGTCTGCATCAGAATGTCCTTGGGTATTCCTTAAAAATATAAATTTCCTGGGTCTAGTATTATGGTTACTAACACAGATTGTTGAGAGTTTGAGCCCAGAATATATATTTGTAGTGCAGTATCCAAATAATTTTTACATGCACAAAAGCTTGGGAACTACTGGCTTATATTATTTATTAAAAGTTACGTCTTTTTCAATCTAACTAAAAGTCTGCAGATTTTCACAGTGATTTCCCCTCTCCCCCCCCCCCCCCCCCCCCCATTAGGTTAGGCAAATTTTAGAACTTTGTCCTAACTTGGAGCATCTGGATCTTACCCAGACTGACATTTCAGATTCTGCATTTGACAGGTGAGTTATTTTTAAGTATTTCAGTATAAGGATTTCTACTTATGAATTAGTAGAATTGTTCTGTAGTTTCTTATTTTTATAATTGCAGTTTAATTGTGCTATTATTTGTTACTATCCAGATAGATCTCAGTCATGTATGGTTACAACTTGATAGCACCTTCCAGTTCTTTGCTTTTGTCCATGGGTTCCTGCTGATCCAAAACTTGAATCTGCATCATCCTTTTGTCTTTATAATCCTGTACTGTGTCTAGACCTTTGAGCCTTGCTGTACAGTCATGTAGATTGGCACTATACGTTTTTAAGAAGTTTCTAGTTTCATTTGGGCTCCCAGTGCCATTTGGCAAAGCTCCCGCTTACATTCTTCATACTCTGAAACTATAACACTTTGGTCAAGCCATAGTCTTCACAGGTTTCATTTCCTTAGGTGCTATCACTTTCGTTCTGATTCTGCCTCACCCTTCTCTTTCCCACTGTAGCATTTGTATCAGCACCTCTCTGCCTGTTTCAGAGGGAGAGGTGTACCCTTCTCTGGCTATGGCTAATTCTCTCTCAGATGCTAGAGCTTGTTTCGTCTGGATCTTCCTCCTGTAATTACTAGTTATTCTCTTTCTTTGATGTGTGTACCGCCTTGCCTCCACTGGTTACTTTTCAGAAAAATAAGTGAAGTCTCTCCCTTCCATACCTTTCTACCCTTCCCTTACCCTTCTATTATGTTAGCTGTACTCTTAGTCCCTAATTACTCTTCCTGTCTTTTCCTATCCTACCATGTAAAATGGTGCCTGACAGATGTTCAGTAAATATGTGATTGATTATATTAGATTTTAAATCTTCTAGTTTTCATCTACTTTTGAAGATTTTAACAATATCCACTAATAGTCTTGTTACTTCTTAATTATAGTTGGTCTTGGCTTGGTTGCTGCCAAAGTCTTCGGCATCTTGACCTGTCTGGATGTGAAAAAATCACAGATGTGGCTCTAGAGAAGATTTCTAGAGCCCTTGGAATTCTGACATCTCATCAGAGTGGCCTTTTGAAAACTTCTACGAGCAAAATTACTTCGACTCCATGGAAGAATAAAGACATTACCATGCAGTCCACCAAGCAGTATGCTCGTTTGCACGATTTAACTAACAAAGGCATCGGAGAAGACATGGATAACGAACACCCCTGGACTAAGCCCGTTTCTTCTGAAAATTTCCCTTCTCCGTATGTGTGGATGTTAGATGCTGAAGATTTGGCTGATATTGAAGATGCTGTAGAATGGAGACACAGAAATGTTGAAAGTCTTTGTGTAATGGAAACAGCATCCAACTTTAGTTGTTCCTCCTCTGCCTGTTACAGTCACGATATTGTGGGACTAAGGACTAGTGTCTGTTGGCAGCAGCATGGCGCTTCCCCGGCCTTTGCATATTGCGGTCATTCGTTTTGTTGTACAGGGACAGCTCTGAGAACTATGTCAGCGCTCCCAGAGTCTTCTGCATCGTGTAAAAAAGCATCAAGGACTAGACTGCTCAGAGGAAAAGACTTAATTTACTCTGGGAGTGAAAAATCTGACCAAGAGACTGGACGTGTACTTCTGTTTCTCAGTCTGTCCGGATGTTATCAGATCACAGATCATGGTCTCAGGTAAGTGACCTGTTGCAGAATATTAGGAAGTGGACATGTTCACATTCTCAAATATGAGATAAAAGTTGGAATCTAGGGGCTCCTGGGTTGGAATCTAGGGGCTCAGTTGGTTAAGAGTCTGACTGCCGCTCAGATCAAGAACTCACTGCTTGGGAGTTCGAGCCCCGTGTCAGGCTCGGCTGGCAGCTCGGAGTCTGGAGCCTGCTAAGGATTTCTGCGTCTCCCTCTCACTCTGCCCCTGCCCTGCTGGTTCCGTCTCTCTCTCTCAAAAATAAATAATCATTAAAAAAAATTGGAATCTAAGTCATTACTTTCAGCTGATTTACTTAAGCAAAAGAGTTCACCGGAGTCTGTCCTACTTCAGAGCATTGAAGCAATATAACCTGAGCTCGAAGTTTCATTTCAGTCAATTTAAATTCTTTGTGACCTGTGGAAGACCACTGAGAGTTTAATCAGTGCTTAGCAAACGCCTACACATTTTCTAAGGTGCCTTAGTGGATGTAAAGGTGAATAAGATAGTTTTCCCTCAAGGACTTGTGGCAAAGAAGAAGATAATGTATACCATATTCTGTTGCTGTGTGTTACTTGTGTCTACTCTTTAAAAAAAGTTTTTTTTATGTTTATTTATTTATTTTGAGAGAGAGACAGAGTGACTAGGGGAGGGGCAGAGAGAGAGGAGAGAGAGAGAGAGAGAGAGAGAAACCCAGGTGGCCTCCGCACTGCCAGCACAGAACCCAGTGTGGGGTTGAACTCACAAAACCATGAGATAAAGACCTGAGCTGAAATCAAGAGTCAGATGCTTAATTGACTGAGCCACCCAGGCACCCCTATTTGTGTCCACTGTTTAAGGCATTTCAAACGAAGATTCTGTGGGGATCAAAGTAGAGACAGAGAGAGAGACCTCTCATTCAATTGTAGTAAATGATCACAGGATTTAATGAAGAGGGTCACCTGGATGGCCCAGTAGAGCATCTGACTCTTGATTGCAGTGTTGTGAGTTCAAGCCCCATGTTGGGTATGGAGCCTACTTAAAAAAAAAATGTTTTTTAAATGAAGAGATGACATTGAGTTGAATCTTGAATAAAAATGAAGGATTTTGGTAGGTGGCAGTGGGAAAAGGTACCATTGCAAACAGTCGGGAGGACTTGAGCACACGGTAGTAGAACACTGTTGGAGCTGCTGTTAGGTTCTTTTGCTGTTATGGCTCTTCTCAGCCTTAATAATATGCAATAATTATTTTGTCTTTGATACGAACTTTTAGAAATTGATTATGTGTTTCTCTTTTACTCTATAATAGACTTGAATTTTACTTGGGCTCTTCAAAAAAAATTTTTTTTGATGTTTGTTTATTTTTGACAGAGAGAGACAGAGCATGAGCAGGGGAGGGGCAGAGAGAGAGGGAGGCACAGAATCTGAAAGCAGGCTCCAGGCTCTGAGCTGTCAGCACAGAGCGCAATGCGGGGCTCGAAGTCACAGACCGCGAGATCATGACCTGAGCTGAAGTCGGGTGCTGAACCGACTGAGCCACCCAGGCGCCCCTAGGGCTCTTTAATAATGGGGTGCTAGACAAACTAAACAATGAGTTCATCTAACGTAAAGCCTAATACTCCCTCTTTTCTCCTAAGTATGATCTTTAGCAGATTAAGTTGGACTCAATAGGGAATGTTTACAGGAGACTTGTATCCAGTTTGGTTGTAGTGAAGGATATGTATTGGGCAATAGTAGAATATAAGTCTATAGAAGTAGGTTGAGGGTATATAAATGGAAGGTAGAAAAGCAGAAAAATAGTATTTTTTGAGTTGCCTTCTATATTCTCTCTTTGTTCTTTAAGCAGTTAGGTCATTATAAAAAGGTATATACAGTGTGTATATATATATTATATATATTATACATATATATAATATATATATTTAAAGTTTATTTGTTTATTTTGAGAGAGATTGAGTGGGGGAGAGGCAGAGAAAGCCGGGGACAGAGCATCTGAAGCAGGCTCCATGCTGACAGCAGAGAGCCCGATGTGGGGCTTGAACTCATGAACTGCGAGGTCATGAGCTGAGCCAAAGTTGGACACTTAACCAACTGAACCACCCAGGCACTCTCAAAAAGGTATATTTATTTCAGATATACCCCACATGGTTTAATAACTTATAAAAACGTTTGTAGTTAAAACTTTTATAAATAAAATCCTATTTTAAATCTACAGGAAAGTTAGCTGAAAGGGATCTTCGTAAAGGTTTTTGGAAAGAAAATAATGCTCTGCTAATTTATTGGCATTGATACTAGAATTTGGCCTGCTAAAAATCTTTAAGGGGTGCAGCATTACACTTATTCTTTCATTATTTGGGATTTTCTTTTCTCTTTTTAACTTAAAATGAGTCATGGTATTGTATTGGGGATTTTGAAAAATGTGGAATGTCTGTAGAAGTAATTTAATGCCATTATATACCCTTTAAGTTTTACAAAAAGCAAAACACTGTTGAGTAGTATTGGAATCGAGTAGCCAGAGTTTAGAGGTTTTGATCTTTGAGCATGATCTACTTGTACTGCCTTCTTAAGTTCTAGATAGACCATGTGTGAGAAGTTCCATATTTTACTTTCTCTTTTTTTGTCAATAAAATCTTTAGCAGATTAAATTGATCTCTTTCTTCTTAGAGCAAAGAAGGGTGGAGGGGAGACATTCGTTAGCTCAGAGAGGTAGCTCTTCTCAGCACTTAGGTTCTATTACATGTTTTATAGGACCCACTTGGAGCTCTGTTAGGTTATTAAGTGTTCTTACACAAAGTGTTGGAGAAAATGCCATGTGAAAAATGTTCTTACACAAAGTGTTGGAGAAAATGCCAGTGAACCATGGTTCACTGACTTTTGGGACAGACAGACTTGGTGTAGGTTGATACTGGTTTTTTGATTTTTGTTTGTTTTTGATACTGTTTTTCCCTTGTATAACTGGCTTTGTCTAAAACACTTAAACTGAGGCTTATATAAGATGAATAGGTGACGCATGGTAGGTTTTCACTAAGTAGTAGCAGTTCTGCAGTAATTGTTACTTTTTTTTAATGTTTTATTTTTAATTTTTTTTTTTAATTTTTGAGAGAGGGTATGAGCAGGGGAGGTGCAGAGAGAGGGAGACAGAGGATTGGAAGTGGCTCCTTGCTGACAGCAGAGAGCCCAATGCAGGGGCTCAAACTCACGAACCCATGAGATCATGACTTGAGCCAAAGTCAGAAGCTCAACCAACTGAGCCATCAAGGCACCCCTGATTAGTTTTGATATGAGCCTTTGGAAACTGATTACGTGTTTTCCCTTTTGCCCTGTGATACAGTAGAGCCTTGAACAGCATGGATTTGAACTGTGTGGGTCCACTTAGACACAAGGTTTTGTTTTGTTTTATAAATATAGTACAGTGCTGTAAATATATTTTCCCTTCCTTATGATTTTCTTTATAACATTTTATTTTTTCTAGCTTCCTTTATTGTAGGGATGCAGTATATAATACATATATAACATATAAAATATGTGTTAATTGTTTATGTTATGGGTAAGGCTTCTAGTCAAAAGTGAGCTATTAGTAGTTAAGTGTTTGGGAGTCAAAAGTTGCACTCAGATTTTCTACTGTGTGAGGTGGGGATTGTTGGCATGCCTGACCTCCATGTTCTTTAAGGGTCAGTGTAGATTTGAATGTTACCAGACTTACTTATTTATTGATTTATTTAGAGAGCATGTGTGCACCAGTGGGGGAGGGGCAGAAAGAGAGGGAGAGAGAATCCCAAGCACGCTGTCAGCACAGAGCCCTACGTGGGACTCAGTCTCACAAACTGAGATCATGACCTGAGCCGAAATCACGAGTTGGACACTTAACCAACTGAGCCACCCAGGGGCCCCTTACCAGATCTCTTTAATAATCAGATGGTCAGATATTTTATGATGAAGAATTTACCAAGCACAAAACCTAATACTTCCCTACCATTATAAAAGATACTTAATATGAGGTTATTACAAAAATCTTTCAGAAGTCCTGTACCAAGAGTGTTTCCCCCTGAGGTAACTCCTGCCATTATGGTTGGGCTGCTGTGCATCATTCCATTAATTTTCTGTGTATTCAAACCCAAATGCATAGACTGTAGTTAAAGCAATAAAAAGCAAAAGACAACCATATTCTCATTTTGTTCCTTTTTAAACTTTTTACTATATATATTTTTTTTTTAATTTTTTTTTTTTTTTTTTTTTACCATTTATTTATTTTTGAGAGAGAGACAGCATGAGCAGGGGAGGGGCAGAGAGAGAGGGAGACACAGAGACACAGAATCTAAGCAAGCTCCAGGCTCCCAGCTGTCAGCATAGAGCCTGACGTGGGTCTTGAACTCACAAATTGTGAGATCGTGACCTGAGCCAAAGTTGGACGCTTAACCAACTGAGCCACCCAGGTGCCCATATTGTATATATATATTTAAAATGTTTACTTATTTATTTTGAGAGAGAGCACGAGCAGAGGAAGAGCAGAGAGAGAGAGTGCGCGCAAGAGGGAGAATCCCAGACAGGTTCTGACTTTGTCAGCCCAGCCCAGGGCTTGTTGCCCAAGCCCGGGGCTTGAACCTGTGTACTGTGAGAGCATGACCTGAGCCAAAATCAAGAGTCAGGCACTTAACCGATTGAGTCATCCAGGCTTCTTTATTGTGTTTTTTATATATGTATTCCTGATGTGGCTTTAGTTGTGTTTGAATGTAACTTGGTTTTAAAGTAAAAGGAATTTTTGATTCAATTTAAAACCTAAAATTCATTTCCAATACCATTATCTTTTTCATTACTACTATGCCGTATTAAAACTTATTTGTGGGGGGCGCCTGGGTGGCTCAGTCGGTTGAGCGTCCGACTTCAGCTCAGGTCACGATCTCATGGCCTGTGAGTTCGAGCTCCGCGTAGGGCTCTGGGCTGATGGCTCAGAGCCTGGAGCCTGCTTCTGATTCTGTGTCTCCCTCTCTCTCTGCCCCTCCCCCGTTCATGCTCTCTCTCTGTCCCAAAAATAAATAAACGTTAAAAAAATTTTTTTTTTAAACTTATTTGTGGCTCTGTTTAGTTACTTTTTCTCTTCCTTCCTTCCTCCCTTCCTCCCTTCCCTCCCTCTTCCTTCCTTCCTTCCTTTTTCTTTCTTTTTCTCTCTTTCTTTCTTTCTTTCTTTCTTTCTTTCTTTCTAATTTTTATTTAAGTAATGTTTACATCCAACATGAGGTTCAAATTCACAACCCTGAGAACAAGCCTGGTGCCCCTCAGTTGAGTTTTCAACGTGACCAGTTTTATTGTCCAAAGAATGAAATAAGACATATGACCATTTGTAATATTTCAGAACTGCGGTGATGTCTGAGGAAATGGCAGTTTTCCTGTGTTTCTTTAGTTTTGTTGGTATATTTTTAAATAAGCCAGAATTTATTAAAAATTCCGCATAGTTAAAAATCAATTTCAAAGGGAGTCAAAATTTTTGATGAATCTAAGTAAGATGTTTCTTCTATTTGCTTTCAGTGAAAAAGGGTTTAGAAACTTTCTGGTAAGGTTTAGAAAATGCTAGAAAAGGGCATATTTCATATAACAGAAGAATTATAGGGCTTTGTTTGAATACTAAAGAGTTTCCACCCCTACTTCCCTCCAAGGCAGGAAGTGAATTCCTAAGTGAAATTTGAAGAAAAGCATGAAAGTGATTTTTAGTTGTTACTTCATAGTGTGAGTTTGGCACTTATTATTAAATTTTGATACTATTAACCTTAGAAATAACAAATAAAAACTTTACTGCTATTGGGAATGGAAATAAATTGCATTTCTGCCTTATGGTTTTACAGGTAGTGGTGAGGAGTTTACATATGAGATATCCTTGAAATAAACACTTTGAGTTTGAATTTAAGGAAGAATTAATTTTGATAACGGGGAACCACATAGGAATATCTCATCTAATATCATTTAGACTGGTAGCTAACTAAAAAAGTCTGCAATCTGAGTGCAGATGACTTCTTTAGTTTCCTGAAGGAATCTTTCTAAATCATTTAGGTATTTATTGAGCACCTACTAGATAACTTGCACTGTTACGGATCCAGAGTAATTGCTATGGATCCAGAGTAAATAAGATACATTCCCAGCTTTCATAGAGTGTATAATTTAGTGGTAGAAATAGTCAGTAAACATGTAATATCAGACTGAATGTTCTGAAGAAAAGTAAAGTTAGTGTATAGAGTAGAGAATACAGAGAATGCTCCTTCATATTTGATAGACAGGAAAGGCTTTGAAGAGATCATTTTTTGAGTAGAGATTGGAATAAAGTTAGTGCATTTTATGTGCATTTCTTGGGAAAAAGGCTAAGGAAACAAATGCAAATTTAATTTTTAAAAACAATTTTTGTATTCGTTATGTTGGTTTAAAAATTATTTCAATTACGTTAATAAGTACAACTGATGTCAGTAGGTTTGAGAACAGATATAACTCATGCACTCATACAACTTAATGTATGGGAACAGAGGTGCTAATTGGGAGCTGTCAGGATATCCTGCGTTAGTCATTATGTTCTGTTCAGGGATGGGATAGCAATTAGTTCTGGCAAATTGGTTATATAGGGTTTGTGACAAGAGCATTGACTATAAAAATGCACATTGAAAAATCAAGATTAAAAAAAATTATTTTATTTTGAGAGAGAGAGTGCATGTGTGTACAGGAGAGGGGCAGAGGGAGGGAGAGAGAGAATCCCAAGCATGTTCCATGCTGTTAGCCTGAAGCTCAATGCAGGTTGATCTCATGAACCGTGAGATCCTGACCTGAGCTGAAATCAGGAATTAGACACTTAACCAACTGAACTACTCAGATGCTCCTGGTCTTACTTTTTTTGTTCAGTCAGATATTCTCTGTCATTTAATTGATGTATTTAGACCATTTACATTTAATATAATTATTGATATTGTTAAACTTATGCCTACCATCTTGCTCTTTGTTTTCCTCTTGTTTCATCTTTTCTTCTTGTTCTGTCTTATCCTGACTTCTTTTGGATTTATTAAGTACTTTTTAGCATCTTGTTTTATTTCTCCTATTGGCTAGTACCTCATTTACTTAATATTTGCTCCAGGGTTTGTATGCATTTTAAGAAAAAAATTATGGCAAAGTATATGTTCTATAGAGGTTACCATTTTAGCTATTCTTTTTTTTTTTTTTTTTTAATGTTTATTTATTTTGAGAGAGAGCAAGAGAGAAAGAGCACGCACAGGGGAGGGGCAGAGAGAGAGAGGGAGAGAATCCCAAGCAGACTCCATGCTGTCAGTGCGAAGCCCTATGCAGAGCTCAGTCTTGTGAACCATGAGATCATGACCTGAGCTGAAATCAAGAGTTGGATGCTTAACCGACTGAGCCACCCAGGTGTTCCACCATTTTAGCCATTCTTAAGTGTACATTTCAGTGGCATTAAGTACATTTGCAGGTTGTGTAGCCTTCACCACTATACAGTTCTAAAACTTTTTCAAGACTCAAAACAGAAACTCTATAACTATCAAGCAGTAACTCCTTGTTCTTCCTTCGCAGCCTCTGGTAACTTCTATTTTACTTTCTGTCTCTGTGTATTTGCATCATTTCTATATCCTAGATACATCATCTAAATGGAGTCCTAACACTTGTCCTTTTGTGTCTGCCTGTTTCACTTCGCATAGTGTTTTCAAGGTTCATCCATGTGGTAGCATGTATCAGAACTTCATCCTTTTTATTTATTTATTTATTTATTTTTTCAATATATGAAATTTATTGTCAAATTGGTTTCCATACAACACCCAGTGCTCATCCCAAAAGATGCCCTCCTCAATACCCATCACCCACCCTCCCCTCCCTCCCACCCCCCATCAACCCTCAGTTCTCAGTTTTTAAGAGTCTCTTATGCTTTGGCTCTCTCCTACTCTAACCTCTTTTTTTTTTTTTCCTTGCTTCATCCTTTTTATAGCTGAATAATACTCCAGTGTATTTATGCATCATTTTATTTATCAATTGATGTCATCATTAGACACTTGGATCCTTTATACCTTTTAGCTGTTGTGAATAATGCTGTTGTGAAAATTGGCATACAGGTGTTTGAGTCCCTGTTTTCATTTCTTTAATTTCTTTCAGTAGTTTAAGTTTTCAGTGTTTAAGTCTTTTGCCTTTTCAATTAAAATCATAAGTATTTAAATTTTTTGATGGTATTGTAGATAGAATTGTTTTCTTAGTTTCCTTTTCTGATTGCTCATTGCTAGTATATAAAAATATAATTGATTTTTGCATGTTGATTTTGTATCCTACTTTGCTGAATTTATTAGCTCTAACAATTTTTTGTATGAATTTTTTAGAGTTTTCTACATATAAGATCTTTCTACAAAGATAATCTCACTACTCCCCTTCCAATCTGGGTGTCTTTTCTTTATTTTTTTTCTTATTGCTCTGGCTAGAACATAAAGTGCTATGTTAAATGGCAGTGTCTTTGGTAATTAAAATGATAGACTTTATTTTCTTACACTTCTAGAGGCTAGCTTTCCAAATCAAGGTGTTGGCCAAACTATACTCCCTCTAAAATGTCTAAGGGAGGATCCTTCCTTAACTCTTTCAGCTTCTGGTAGACCTGTGTTTTGATTGGCTAGTGGCATCATAACTCCAGTCTCTGTCTATGTCTTCACATGGCGTTTTCTGTTATGTCCAAATTTTCCTCTTCTTACAAGGACACCAGTCATATTGGATTAAGGTCCACCCCAGTGACCTGATCTTAACTTGATTAAATTTGCAAAGCCCTTATTTCCAACCAAAGTCACACTTATAGATGCCAGGTGTTAGGACTTCAGCATATTTTTAGGGGGAGAGAGGTGATAACAATTTAATCCATAATACCAAGGGTTTTTTTTTTTTTTTTTATTTTTTTTTTTTTTGGTGGTGGTGGTAGTGGTAATACTGCTTTATTTAGGCTAATCTAGTTGTGTCTTCAAGTCCACTAATCATTTCTACAGTGTCTAATTACTGCTAATCTCAGTGTATTTTTATTTCAGAAATTGTATTTTTCATCTGTAGTACAGAAGTTTCATTTGGTATGTTCCCCTCCATATATATATGTATATACACACACATAAACATATAATAATATATGTAAATATACAAAAGCATACAAAGACATTAATATATGTGTTTTTTTGGTTCTTTTATGTTTGTATGGTTTTTAAATCCTTGAGCATATTTAAAATATAAAACTGTTTTAAAGTCATTGTCTATTAATCCCATCATTATCATTTATTGGTCTGTTTCTATTGATTGATTTCCTTCCTGATCTTTGAATGTCTAGTAGTTTTTGGATTGGATACCAGATAATGTGAATTATACATTGTTGAATTCTGGATTTTGTTGTATTCCTCTAAAGATTACTATTTTGGAATCATTCCCTGGTCTGTATTGTTTCTATAACTTGTGTATATTTCTGTAACTTTTTGTTTTCTTATTGCATATATTGTCAATACTTTGTTTAAATATTTCTTTCCCCAGTTGAGGGCAGAACCTGTGTTTCATTCATCCTGCATTTTTTATGGGTTAGGCTTGTGCCTGACATACTTGGACGTTGGTGGTAAAAAGCAGACTAGAGTGATCTCCCTAGAATGCATTTCTTATTACTTGTTATTACTCTTCTATCTAAACCTTTCAGTGAGTTCAGTTGCACTTTGGTTAAGTCTAAATTCTTGGCCTTTGCTTACCTCTGTAGTTTATATCTTATTTCTTAAATCTCTAAATTTTGATTTGGTCACATCCTCACCCCTGCCAAAAAAAAAAAAAAAAAAAAAAAAAAAGACAAGAAACAGACATCTCTCTCTCTCTCTCTCTCTCTCTCTCTCACACACACACACACACAGAGCCATCCTATCTTTAGCCATATGCATCTATTTTCTTTTCCTCCAAGGCACCATATTTCTTACATTTAGATATTTGTATTTGCTTTCTCTGTCTGTAACATACATTTATTGGCCAATTTCTGTTTTTTTCTATCACAGTTTAAATGTCCCTTCTTAAAGGAAACCTTTTTGGGTCCCTCTCCTTCCCCCATCAGTGCCCTTCTGTGTGTTCCTGGGAGACCGTACATCATATGGTATTATAATTGCATATTTATTTTTGACTTGTTTGATTTCCCATTAAGCTCAATGAGAGCCTCTCTTGACATCTTTTTTTTAAAATAATTTTTTAAATTACATTTTATTTATTTTTGATAGAGACAGAGCACAAGTGGGGGAGGGACAGAGAGAGAGGGAGACAAAGAATCCGAAGCAGGCTCCAGGCTCCGAGCTCCAAGCTGTCAGAACAGAGCCAGACTCTCAGAGTGGGGCTCGAACTCACAAACCGCGAGATCATGACCTGAGCCGAAGTCGGACGCTCAACCGACTGAGCCAGCCAGGCGCCCCTTGACATCTCTTTTAAGATAGACTGTTTCAGTTTTCAGAACTTTATATTGTACAGAAAATTAATGTTCTCAGTTTTGTTCCTGATATTTTTTTAGCTCTGCCATTGTCATTTGAGCTCACTTCTCATTTTATCCTATTTATATTAATGTTTTTATTCTAGGATATGCCATTAGGATTTCATTTTTACTGACATGTAATTCACTTACCATTAAATTCATTCTTTTGAAGTGTACAAATCAGTGGTTTTAGTAGATTTACAAGGTTGGCAAGCATCAGCACTAATTCAGAAACATTTTCTTCATACCATAGGGAAATTATATACTGTTTAACAGTTATTCCCCTTTGCCCCCAGCCCCTAGCAACCTCCGATCTACTTTGTCTCTATGCCTATTCTGCCTGTTTTGGATATTTCATGTAAATAGATGCATACAAGGGCACCTGGGTGGCTCAGTTGAGCATCTGACTCTTGATTTCTGCTCAGGTCATGATCTCATGGTTTGTGGGTTAGAGCCCCATGTAGGGCTCTGCACTGACAGCGCTGAGCCTGCTTGCAGTTCTTTCTCACCTTCACTCTCTGCTCCTCCCTGGCTCATGCTCTCTGTCTCTCTCTCTCTCAAAAGATATAAACATTAAAAAAATCGATTCGGGGTGCCTGGGTGTCTCAGTCAGTTGGGCGTCTGACTTTGGCTCAGGTCATGCTCTCACAGTTCGTGGGTTCAAGCAACCACATCAGGCTCTGTGCTGACAGCTCAGAGCCTGGAGCATGCTTCGGATTCTGTGTCTCTATCTCTCTGTCCCTCCCCTGACCGTGCTGTGTCTCCGTCTCTCAAAAATAAATAAACATGAAAAAAAATGTTTTTAAGTAATAAAAAAATAGATTCATATGCTATGTGGCCTTTTGTGTCTGGCCTTTTTCACTTAGCATGATGTTTTCCGGGTTCATCCATTTGGTAGCATGTGTCAGTAGTTTATGGCTATATAATGTCTGTTTATCCATTCATTTTAATTAATTAAAATTTGGGTTGCTTCCACTTATTGGCTATTATGAATGATGCTGCTGCGAACATTTCTTTGCAAGTTACCGTGTGAACATATGTTTTCAGTTGTCTTGGGCATATGCCTAGGAGAAGTGTTGGGTCGTATGCTCTCTAACTCTGAGGAACTGCCAAAACTAGTCCGTAATTTTCTTGATAATTTTCACTTAGTCTGTAGGAGAATGAAGATTATAGTTCCAAGATTTAGTACTTCTTTCTAAGAATTGAGTTACTGTTAAGTTCTTCTAAAGAAAAATTTCATAGACTTGTTTATTGAATGTCTTGAGGAAAAATGTAAGAAGTTTTTCTCAGGTAAATTACTGCTGCCTAAGTAGGAGGTTAGTTATCGTGTTTTATAGAAATTCTTGAATTTTGTCCTTATCAAATTGGAAGATCTGTTAATAGTGGTCCAGTAGGCCATAGGAATATATAATTTTCATAGATTAATATATTCTAATTGTTGGATTGTTTCTCTTACAGGGTTTTGACTCTGGGAGGAGGGCTGCCTTATTTGGAGCACCTTAATCTCTCTGGTTGTCTTACTGTAACTGGTGCAGGCTTGCAGGATTTGGTCTCAGCATGTCCTTCTCTAAACGATGAATACTTTTACTACTGTGACAACATTAACGGTAATGCCTTTTAATAATGAGATAATTTTGAAGGAATAGATTTAAAAAACTTTAGCAGTTCTGGTAATTCTTAGGGTTTGTATTTAATTTTCTAGATTTGTAATTACCAAACTGTTTTACTTTCAGTGGTAGTCCTTTACATTTGATAAAATTAAAAAATCACATGTTTTCATTACTTAGCTCCTATAAAGGTAAGTTTTTCTTGCAGATGGGTATTTCAAATATCTGTCATGCCAGATTTTTGGAATATGTAGCAGTTTAATACATTCTTAAATGGTAAGTTGTAGAAATACTAAAATTCTTATAAAATTTTGGGAAACTCTTCTAGTGATGTAGCACTCATTAACAATTTAGATGTATTGATGTTCTAGATACACTGTTTCTTAGGGATGATCACTCAGTTTTCTTGTGGGACAACTTTAAAAAATGCAGTTGGAAAAGGAGGACTTTGGTAATGGGAACCTCTTGGGGATCCTGGCTCTGGTTCCAAATCAATCTCACGGAAGTTTGAGGTGGGGTTGCCATGTGATATCGAAGAGGCTGAGTTGCTTTAGACATGACTAAAATTCCTATAGTGTTATGGAGATTGATTCCCGAACCTACTTTTAACAGTCATTAGATAAATACCTATTTTGATTGTTTTGTTTTTTTTCTTAAACCTATCCCTACCCTGTGAGCTTGTTGAGTATGTTTTTTCAAGGGATTCGATGCCCTTTTGGGCTTTTGATAGTCACTAGGAGAGACTGAAGTTTCTAGAAACATATAAAAAGCTTCTCCTCAGTTATTAGTAAGCAAATCACCCCCTGTATTTATAACTGGAAAAATATTTGTATAGTTCAGATTCTGCTGTGAACCTTTTTACACCATAAACTGTTCCTTGAAAGCCTGTGTCATCTTAAGATGACAGGAATATCAGCTGAGTTTCTCTCAGGGAGAACAATTGACAGGAGCCAGGAAGACTGGAGGAAGGGTCTCTTTAATGACATACTTGTAGGCAGAGAAGTTAGCAAATTGCTATTTCTGGGAGATTAGATTTTCCTTAAATACATATAAAGAGACAGGAGACTGAAGCTCTTTTATTTGTGGAATCACATTGGTCACGCAAGAGATGACTTCCCTTGTTCTTGAAGTAGCAACACTAAATAGGAGCATTTCTTTGCCTTCAGTGTATAATCCAGGAATGGTGAGAATGAATGTCGTTTAGTTGCAGCCTCTAAGTGTACAACAAGTAAGTTTGATTGCTTCCATGAACAATTTGCTGCTTATGTAGATGGCAGTGAATTTGAGATGGGAGATTTTTTTTTTTAATGCACGGCTGTCATTGTACATGCAGTGTTGTACTTCCCAAGGTTTATAGGACATATTATGAAAAGTAACCAGTAAGCAGTTATTTTTATAAGAAAACATTCTCATCTTTGTCTTGCACTTGAATTGTCCACAATTGATTTTAGCATAGGTTATGTTTGTGGGAATAAATGTCACAATTGAATTTGCTAGATTTGTTTTGGGGTATATAGATGTTACAGGGTGGGGGAGATTGGATTTCAGTTCATTTTTATGATCTGCCTGCTTGTTTTGCATGTAAAATTTTTAAAACTTCTTGAAATAATTTAGGTGATGGGGTAAAGTTAAATACTTAAAGTCTTTTGCATTTTGTTAGGATGTTAGAATTTATTTCATCTTAACTGGTTTTGAATATATAAATATTAAAGTGTTCCAAAGGAGCTGCTACATTCCTCTTGTTGAATATGATTTTTTTTTTTTTGGATAAATGAGTGGTAATTTTCAATAAGTGAATTTTAATGAAGATATCTGACTTTGAAAGATTTGAAAGGAAACTGATAGTGTTTGTATTATCCAATATTAAGTCTCCCTTTACAGCTTCTTAAAACATAATTCGAGGGAAATGGAGATCCTTTAAAATTTATAGGATGACTTATCATATTAACTTGTGTTCCGGAGTTCTAGCCAGTTGCTCCTAAAGTAATCTTCTGATAGAATTTTTTCCTTAAAAGGACTTACGGACAACCTAGAAAGTGTTAGAATAAAAGTTGCATTGTATCCAGTTTTGCAAGATGACACCATTGATCCAGCCTCTTTTGCTACGACTCAGTTTGCAAAGTAAATATGTACTGACCACTTATGGGGTCCCCTTTTTATTATTATTTTTAATTATTTCAGAAAGTAGTTAATATGTTTTATATATGGTCTTAGAATAATAGGGGGCATGTTTAGGTAACAGACTATTTTAAGTATTTGAGTAACATTTAAAAACGTATTTGTCAAAAGAAAGCGTACATAGTTAGCTACCAGCTCACTAACTAAAAGAAGTAAATACTGATAAACGATACTCATTAACTAAATAATGAGTGATAAGTAAAGCAGATGACCTAAGCACTGGCAGAAATTTTGGAGAAGATAAGTTAGTACCAGATATCCAAATAATACCTACTGCGAGCAAGACACTGTACTAAGCACTGGTTAAAAAATGCCATTTTTATTCTTCTGAATGATTCCTCATGACATTTACATTTGTTATTTGATAACGTTAAGATTTAAATATAAAAGAAGGCTTCTTCACCATAACGTTTAAGAAATTCTCTGTCATTTAACAAGTATTAAATGGAATCGCATAGTTTTGGAGCTCTAAAGAACACTTGGACAATGATAGCAAATAAACTTTTTGTACTTATCTGCATTTCCATGTCTGTATAATTTATGAATTAAGGTAGATTAGCTCATAGTTCTGGAGGTGACACAGTCTCAGATGATTTGCTTTCTTATGTTTCTAATTTAAGTTAAAGAGGAATTAAAGGTAAGTGAAGGTAAGTGCAGATATACAGCATAAATGATATACTTAAAATCCAGGAAAAACAAATTAGTAATAAAAATTTGGGGAAATAACTATAGTTAACATTCTAGCTCTTTTTATCTAATATTTTAAAAATGCTTTCTTGTAAAATTTATTTTTTACCATGCATTTAAAAATTTAATAATGCCAATTTTATTTTCCTTGTTTCTTTATTATTCCTTTATGTAATTTAGCCTTTGTATATTATAACCATTTGAGTTTTCTGTTCTATATCAACATAGACATTTGCTGGTGATGAGTCAAATATTTAAAGGGAAACTGCCTTTGAGTTGTCAGTGTTTATGGAAGTGCAGCTGGCTGCTTGAGGTACTTGGCAAAATAATGTAGGAGGTATCTTAGTTATATTTCTTTCTAATGCTGCCTCACTTTTTCTGCTGTCCATTTATTCCCTTTTCAAACAGTCCTGTGATGCTTAAGAGTCTCACTGTTAACTTTGGTTATGGTTTTCATGCTTTGGAAACTGCTCTTCTTTTCTGTTTACTACAATATGAGACTAACCAAAGTTAAAAACAGTGGTTATCTTTACTTTTGCTTTGCCCTAGGCCTTTAAATAGAATAAAATCTCCTCATGGTTGACATCACTTTCATGATTATTAGGATTAGACACCTGGTCTGTAACCTTAAGACGGGATTGTAGTTTTGAGATAGTATTGCAATTATTGTTTAAGTACCCACCACCTTCTCTAGATCGATCAATGCTTTGCTTTGCTTTGCTTGCTTTCTCTCTTTCTTTCTTCCTTTCTTCCTTTCTTTCTTTCTTTCTTTCTTTCTTCCTTTCTTTCTCTTTCTTCTTTCTTTTTCTTCTTTCTTTCTTTCTTTCTCCTTTCCTTCCTTCCTTTCTTCTTTCTTTCTTTCTTTCTTTCTTTCTTTCTTTCTTTCTTTTCTTCCTCCCTCCCTCCTTTCTTTATTCCTCCCTCCCTTCCTCTCTTTCTCTCTTTCTCTCTTTCTCTCTTTCTCTCTTTCTTTCTTCAAGCAGACATGAGTTTGGGAGGGACACAGGGAGAGGGACAGCCCAAGCAGGCTCTGAGCTGCTGGTACAAACCATCAGATCATGACCTGTGCTGAAACCCAGGAGTCAGATGCCCCACTGATTGAGGCACCCACAAGCTGCAGATTCTACTTTTTGATTTGAAAACACTTACATATTAATTCTGTCTCTTCACTCTGTATACTTAGAATCCCATTGAAACTCAGATATTCTAGTGCATATTTGAAGGAGTGGGGAATTTGTTTTGTGATGTTAATACGGAGATGCTGACAGATAAGCAGGGTTGGGTTACTTTCAACCTAATATGGGACACACATTTTTCTTCCCCTGTTATCTCTAGTACCATCCTTTAGACTTTTGAGAGCAGAGAGTGACCCAGGTAGACCTGAAGCTGCTGAGCCTGTTTTTTTGGAGAGGATGGTGACCAGCTGTTTAGTATTTGGAAAGATAGGAATCTCTAGAAGAGCTTCCTTGATCCTATTGGCCCCTTGGCAGCTAGCTCCCTTTTATTATTCCCTGCCTTAGAACTGTGCTTCACTTGCTTTCATCCAACACTTCCGATTTTCCCCAGGCCATTGTTGAAATCAGCATAAAGTTTCTTCCTTACCTTTCTGTCCTTTTAAAAAATAGGAATATGGAAATTTTAAAGTATTTTAGGGAGTTTTAGTTGGAAAGTTGTTTTAAAATCTCCAAGTCTCTTTCCTCTTATTTCTCCCTTTTAAAGACTCTAGAGTAGAATTACATACTGAGAAATACATTTTTGCAGAATCCACCAGTTTAAGCATTTCATCCTAGGACTGCATGTCAGGCAGGGCCATGGTAGTGAGGCGGGAGATTGGCTCTTGATGATCGGGAGTAGGTGATTGGCAAGCAGAGCAGGAACGAGTGTTTTACGGGGTGAGGAAAGACGAGCTAGGAAAAGGTGGCACGGGGAAAAGCTGCAAATCTGTTCAGAAGGAAAACTTGGTCAAAGGTTGTGGGAGAAGAGTTTCTAATACATATCTGATAATATGTTCTAGGACGTTTTGGTTTTGGTTAAGATGGCTAACCTGGAGTCTTGTTTTCAGGGAAAATAATAACAAAATGCTGCTTTGTGAATTTTAAATATTTGACACACTGAACTTTTAATTTTTTAAAATAGAACAGATTTTAATTTTGATTAAATAAAAAATGGGCTTGTAATTCAATTTTATATTTGAAATAATTTTAAACTTTGTTAGGAAAAATTTTAAACATATAAACATGGAATAATACAATGAAGCCTCATGTGTTACTGACTTTGGCAGTTATAAACGTGTGACCGATCTTCTGCCGTATTAGCATTGCCCGCTCCCGTACCTGTGCCCCACATTGCAGGCATCACCTCTGTTTTAAAATTAAACATAAGTATTTGAAAATAAATGAAGTCCTAACCCATTGCAGTCCCACATATGCTGGTAAAGTTCATTAGTTTCTTTTCTTAAAGATGCGTTATTTCCATATTGAAATCCATAAACATTATACTTCATTGTTTGTATATCGAAAGAAGTGTGCCCTTGGTATTTTGTGTATGCCATTTTGGGACTACAAGGAAAAGTTAAATTCTGGGAAATAAGTGTTTTGTGTGTTTAGATGCAAGTAGTCTTTTTCTTATGTTGATGTTAACATAAATGCCTTCTTTTGCAGTGGATTACTACTCTATTATTTCATCTGTTTCTTTGATGTTTCTTTAAAGTTTATTTATTTATTTTGAGAGAGAAAGGGAGAGAGTGTGCACGCAAGTGGGCAAAGGGCAGGGAGAGAGAGAATCCCAAGCAGGCTCCACACTGCCACTGCAGAGCCTGATGCGGGGCTCGAACCCACGAAACATGAGATCATGACCTGAGCCGAAGTCAGATGCTTAACCGACTGAGCCACCCTGGCGCCATTTATTTACTTTTGAGAGAGAGAGCGAGAGAGTGTGTGCACATGTTTGAGCAGGGGAGGGGTTGGAGAAAGAGAGCAAAGAGAGAAAGAAAATCCCAAGCAGGCTCTGGACTTTAGTGTAGAGCCAGACATGGGGCTTGAACTCACGAACTGTGACCTGAAATCAAGAACCTGAGCCGAAATCAAGAGTTGGATGCTTAACCAACTGAGCCACCCAGGTGCCCTGCATTGCTACTTTAAAAAACAGATTGCTATTTTAAAAAACAAAACAAAGCTTATTTGAAATATGTTTCTGAGTTGAACTAGATAATCAATCCTGAATACTGTGATTTTTCAATTATCCATTTGACATAGTGTATAAAATTACATAGTGTATGATCTGTACATATCACAAATAACAAATGCAAGTATTTTGGTTTTGTTCGTGGTGCAGACCTACTGAAAGGCTTTGGTATAGTTAAAACATCCTTTTGCACATTTGCCTGCCTTTATGAAAACTATGATTCATTCAAAGAACTTAACTTTTGTGTATGTGCCATGATATCTCTCCTTTGATATTTCTCACTCTGGGCTGTGTTCCCTAATGGATCTTTTATCTAGTGTTTGGGTAGCATAATGTGACTGGAATAAAATGTTAGTTACTCCACAGTGTTTTATTTTTCTTTCTAATTGAGTCACAGGTTTTATTATGTCTTAGATATGTTTATTTAACTAATCATTGATTATATTAATTCTGGAAGATAATTTCACGTAACTCTCACCATTTGTTTTGCTACAGATGTTAAATAAAAATAAGGAGAACGTGTTCAGTCTGTCTATATAGTTTATTGAAGTTTTGAATATAATGTTTACTGTAATTGCTGAATAGTGGATTCTTTAGCTGATGTATTACGGATGGGGCTGTTTTTGTTTTAATTATATTTCTAGGAAGGATGTTGACAGTTTAAGAAATCTGTTGTTAAGTTGCCCTACAACATTACTTCTGTGGGTTATCTTTTTGTCTTAGATTTTTATTTTGTAAGATTGTTGCCAAAACAATTATTTCTTTCCTTTTTTTCCTATAGATTTTGGACCAGTTAAAGTAGAACTGCTGTTGGCTATTTTTGTGTCTAATTTTTTATACAATCATTGGGACGTTTTATTTCTATGTTATACATGGATTGCTAGTAAAAAAAAGTCAGATGTCTTAGCTCTTTCACGTGATCTCTAAGAAATTCCTCCTTTCACACTTTTCTGTTTTTATACAGGTCCTCATGCTGATACCGCCAGCGGATGCCAGAATTTGCAGTGTGGTTTTCGAGCCTGCTGCCGCTCTGGCGAATGACCCTTGACTCCTGATCTTTGTCTACTTCATTTAGCTGAGCAGGCTTCCTTTCATGCACTTTACTTATAGCACATTTCTTGTGTTAACCATCCCTTTTTGAGTGTGACTTGTTTTGGCCCCATGTCTTACAGCCTCAGAAATCTTAACTTACCAGTGAATTGTACAGTGTTGTTTCTCTTGCAATCATATTTTTGTTTTAGAAAGGGATTAGATCTTTTCATTAGGGTGAGAACAGTTTTATTGGTTTTCTTTAAATGGAATGCTTTGAAAAGAATGTCACTAATGCCATGCCATTTGAAGTATTTTTTAGATTAATTTGAGTTTTAAAGTCAATGGGGGTTATTGGTTCTCTTTATATATAAACACTGTACCAAGCTTTGCAGATCCTTTCAAACATACATTTCTGAAGTTTTATTTTCAAAGATAGCACATTTTGAAAACCAGTCTTTTTTTCCCCATGTTTCCTTTATTTGAACAATTCTCAGAGGGCCAATTCAAACATACCCATATATAAGGTTCCTTAAGATAATAGAATAAATTGGCTTCTTTGTGTTAGCTCAGTGAGCTAGCAAAGCACCAATGTATTTGTATTTGCTTTCTTCAGATACTCCTGGTTCCTACCACTGTCCCTAAATTGTCAAATTTGGAAGGGATTTTTAAAAATTCCACAATCCTTTGAAGAAATGTATCAATAAAATTTACTTTGAGGACTTTACCAAATAATTTTTTGGTGTTTTGATTTTATTAGAAATCTCAATTCACATTTACATTAGTGTAAAATAAGATTAAATATTTTGTTTTGAGCTCCCATGAAGTCATGATCCTGGCAGTTTTAGACAGATACCTAATTTTGTTTAGCTGAATGGTCTTTTTTGAAATTATTTGTGCAGTAGCCAGAATTTGTGTATGTCTATCTCCATTGCTGTGTGAAAAGACAGTGGGAGTGGGAACCTATCATTCAGAAAAACACATACTGAATCAGTTTTTTAAAAAATGTTTATTTATTTTATTTTTTTTTAAATTTTTTTTTTTAACATTTATTTTATTTTTGAGACAGAGACAAAGCATGAATGGGGGAGGGTCAGAGAGAGGGAGACACAGAATCTGAAACAGGCTCCAGGCTCTGGGCTGTCAGCACAGAGCCCGACGCGGGGCTTGAACTCACGGACCGCGAGATCATGACCTGAGCCGAAGTCGGCCGCTTAACCGACTGAGCCACCCAGGCGCCCCAAAATGTTTATTTTTGAGAGAGAAAGAGTGCTTGAGCAAGCATGAGCAGGGGAGGGGCCAAGAGGAGGGGGTGGGGTGGACAGAGGATCCCAAGTGAGCTCTGTGCTGACAGCAGAGAGCCCGATGTGGGGCTTGAACTAATGAACTGTGAGATCATGACCTGAGCTGAGGTTGGACGCTTAACTGACTGAGTTCCCCAGGCGCCCCTGAATCAGTTTTCTGTAATGTGCTGTATAATGTTGTGTCCAAAAAAGAACAGTCGGCAGCATGCCATCCATCTGCTGTTGGAAATACGTGCAAGTCTGTGGAAGAGGAAGCAGTCTTGCAGTCTTGTTACTTGTGGTCCCAGGCGTTCTTTTGTTTGTTTTATTGAGGGACAGGAGGACTAGGAAAGATACAAACTACAGCAGACAGATTTCAGTTCAGGCGAAGAGAAGACTATGTTAGACAGCTGTCTAAAGATGAAGGAAGAATCATTTGATGAGAAATCCACCCATTCTTTTAAGTCTCACTATCATTTGAATTAAACATGGCAGGGGAGACCCACCTCTTGGGGCGTGGCTATGATAATGACTCCGAAGTTTTCCCTCTTGTCAGGGTTCTCTCCTTGTGTCACAGTTGACACTTGCAAAATGTTTCTTGCATGTGGGAAAAGACAGCTGTGTAAGCAGACCATCTTACTTGTTTGAGCTTGTACCTCTTAGGTGGTTCCGTGGCACCTGGTCACCTCCTTTAAAGGTCTGGCCTAAGCACAAAGAAGTGACTTCTTGATTCCCTTAGCTTGAAAGGAAATCTGAGCTTAGCACTTACAGGATCTGAAGTTTTATTTTGTAAGGTTGATTCTCTTGTAGTTACTGTATTTTTATTTCCTTAAGTGTTTAATAAACCTGATTTGAGCAGTTCCCATCAGGGACCATTTCAGTAAAACAAACTACGAGAATTCTTCTGGAGTGAGTCCATCCAACCCCAACTGCATCTCGTCTGTATTTACATGAATCGTAAGTAAAATTACTCATCTGGACTCCTGGCCCTGAGTAATCAAGTGATGAGTAAAGTTTATCCTCCATGTAACCACAGAACAGTATACTATTTGGGGAGGAGAAATTTTGATAACACTTACAGGGAAAAAATCATGATTCATTGTTGCAGAACTTGACTTAAATGTTCTCCTTTTCAGTTAATTAATTTGAGCGGCTAATTTCCTCAGGGGTACCAGGTAATTGAGGTGTCTCCCTTTGTCCTGTGCTTCTTGATATTAGCAAACCATTAAATAGGCCTTGGCAGTCTTGGGCTAAATGGACTTCGGTGTGTCAGCACGTTGTTATATGGAGACTCACTGTTTTCCTACTCTACCTCTCCTTTAGTTGCATGGGGAGATAGACAACATGAGTTATATCTAATTTTTATACATTAACTTCAGGGGATACTTATTTAGTATTTGATGAAACACTATATATACTTGTTTTACATTTACCTTGGGTTTTGTAATTGATTTCACAAATTATTGGGACTGTTCATTCTTAGAATAAAATACAAGTTGATGTAAAATGCCTTGGGGTGCCTGACATCAGGTGCTCAGTCAGTGCTGGGTGGTGTTTTAAGTACCTATACTTACATATACTGACTTGTTTAAACAGTGCGACGAAGTAAGTCATGTGATCATTTTGATCTTATGGGGAAAATAAGTAGCAGAGAGGTTAACTTGTCCGTGGATTACCCTGGTAATGACTGTTAGGGGTCAGTCTTTGAACTCTCCCTTAAGAGTTCATAGTTGAGTTATCAGGGGCCTGTAAATACATAATTGTGATATAATTTGATAGAGGAAGGCATAAGGGAGTAAAGCAAAAGGTGAAAGTTTTTCCTTAATTGGTCCCTCTTTATTTTTATTTTTATTTTTTTTTAAGTGATTCCAGCTCATCACTGGTTCTCAACTGGAGGCAGTTGATCCCACAGAGGACATTACACAACATCTGGAAATATGTTTGGTTGTCACGTCTTGGCAGAGTTGGCAGGAAGGGATACAACTGGCATCTAGTGGGGAGGGCTCAGGGGTGCTGCTAAACATCCTCTGATGAACAGGTCCGCCCTCCGCAGCCACACACTACTTGGCCAAGAATGTCAGTAGTGCTTCTGCTGAGAAATCCTGCTTTATGTATTTCTGTTTTGTGTACATCTTTCCATGTTAGCACATACATTTAATACCTTAAAAAATTTTTTTTAAATGTTTTTAATTTTTGTTAAAAATTTTTTAAAGTTTATTTAGTTTTAGAGAGAGAGTGCATGTGCACAAGCTGGGGAGGGACAGAGAGAGGGAGACAGAACCCGAAGCAGTCTGCAGGCTCTGAGCTGTCAGCGCAGACCCCACATGGGGCTCGAACTCCCAGAATGCGAGATCCTGACCTGAGCCAAAGTCAGATAGCCGAAGTCAGGTGCTCAACCAACTGAGCCACCCCGTTGCCCCTTAATGTTTATTTTTGAGAGAGAGAGAGTGCAAGCAGGGCTGGGGCAGAGACAGAGGGAGACCAAGGATCTGAAGCGCACTCTGTGCTGACAGCAGAGAGCCTGATGCAGAGCTTCAACTCGTGAACTGGGAGATCATGACCTGAGCTGAAGTCTGATGCTTCACAGACTAAGCCACCCAAGCACTCCTACCTTTAATCCTTTTAATGGCTTACTATAGTAGTGTCTGTGTCTGTCTTAGTCTGTTTGGGTTGTTATAACAGTGGTGGGTGGCTTAAACAACATTTATTTCTCATATATCTGGAGGCTGGGAAGTCCAGGCTTAGTTAAGGTGCTGGCAGATCTGGTTTCTGGTAAGGGCTGTTTTTCTGGTGTGCAGACCGCCCTCTTCTCATTGTATCCACACATGGTCTAAAGAAAGGAAGCAGACTCTCTCCTCTCTCATGATGGTGTTCATCCCAACACAGGGCCTCCACTCTCGTAACCTCCCAGAGGACCTATCTCCAAATACCATTACATAGGGGATTTGGGTTTCAAGACAGGAATTTTGTGGGATCACAAACGTTCGGTCCATAGCCATGTCTTAATTTCTTAAATGGCTTCCCTTTTGGTGCATGTTTAAGTATATTTCTTTTTTCCCCCCTAAAATACTATATTGCTTCAGTAGGAGTGTGTGTGTGCGTGTACGTGTGTGCACATTTGTGTACTTGTGCATGTTTGCTCAGTATTTCTGTAGGATAAGGTCTTAAGGTATTTGGCATTAAACATAAAAACTCCGTATTGCAAAGTTGTTCCTCTTTCCCCCAGAAAAGTTGTGTTGTTTTGCTGGATCTTAAAAGTGTAATGGTATTCTGCTGGACAGGCAAAGAGGAAGGGCTTTCCAAGTGGAAGGTAAGCACAGTGGCATAGGTAGGAAGCCTATTAGTGTGAGGGGAACTGTGGGTAGCCTGAATTGAATTGAGGGTCAGGGTGGCAGAAGGCAAGACAGACTACTAAATAAAAACATTTATTTTGAAAACGATCATTTTATTTCATTATTTACAAATAATTTCTTCCTTCTGATGTGATGAGTATCACTTAAGATTATTGTCCTATGAAATAGTTTCTACATGATATAAAAAGTATACGATGAAAAAAGTTACCTGTTGCGTATGAGAGAGGCAACATAGATCCAAACAGACAAAACATTTTTGGGGTATGGGTGGATATATACAGCTAAAGCAAATTCAACATTAGGAACATCAATATTATGTACTCCAGTGCTATATACTGCTTCAATTAAAGGCTTCAGTTCAGAATAGGGCATGTGAAGGGGAAATCCAGAGAACTGAAGGAAAAAAACACAACCAAGATTTGTGGTCATTAGTGAAGCTTGAAGATTTCATTATATTTTTTCTTCCTGTAAACATAACGCAATTCTTAATTCTCTTGTCTTCTCCTGCGTCTCAAAGTCACTTGTTTAGTTCTGCTCTTCTATTCAACTATATATTAGCAATACATAAAATGGAGAGGGGCCAGATGGCTCTTTTGTTTAGTTGCTAGTATACTGGTGTATAAGACAGCTGTTAACACCCAGCCACCCTCCACTTCCTTTCCCTCTGCCTGATAGCCCCGAGTTTGTGTGGTAACCCATGTATTTCCAGGGACCTGGATGCAGCTAATCAACTCTCTCTGTGGCCACGCTGACTGATCTGTCAAAGTGAGTCTCAGGAAACTGGATAGGAATAATGGCACACAGATGCTCTCGCCTGCTCTGCACAGTGTGTGTGCAGACGTGAGTCCTGCCCTGGAGCTGTTCCGCTATTGGATACCATGAAAACAGCGAGCCCAACACCGCTGCGCGGTGGAGGGCAGGGTGGAAAGACTTCAAGAAGTCTGGTGCACTCTGATACTGTGACTTAAATAAGCCAGTGAATTCTTTTCATTGCCCAAGACTGAATTACGTGTTTTGTTCTTTGAAGACAGCCTCGCTGAAAAGCTAGTTTTAGTCCATGAATAGAATTAAATGTCGAACTTGACGTCACGCTGTTCAGCCAACAAGGCTTACTGTCTTAGTTTGAGACTGCTTTCTAGGTTTTATTATCTGGCTGTAGGATGTGAACACAGCACTACTGACAGGCAGGAAGGCACACGTATAATGAGAATTTTCCTTTTTAAAAATTTTTTTTAAATTTAATTTTGAGAGAGACAGAGCACAAGTGGGGGAGGGGCAGAGAGGGAGACACAGAATCTGAAGCAGGCTGCAGGCTCTGAGCTGTCAGCACAGAGCCCGATGCGGGGCTTGAACTCACGGACCGCGAGATCATGACCTGAGCCGAAGTCGGACATTTAATCGACTGAGCCACCCAGGCGCCCCTGGTTGGTTTCACTTTTATGCACAGTTGAGCCTAATAGGATTTAGCCAGATATTTTAATTGTATTCAAGACTTTTGAATGCATTTTATTTAAGGTATTTTTCATTGCATTACTCTCTTAGCATTTTCAGTGTCTAGAGGCATTTTGCTGTTTAATAATAGCTTAATTACTAAGATGTGAACTTTTAATTACATCCTTTAGCCTATGCTGCTACATCTATGTGCTTTGGAGAGCAGAGTCAGCATTTTGATTCCAAAAATCCATTACCAAGCAATTTCCAATTTGAAATGCAGTCCACAGGCTCAGTTTAGAGCCATTGCACTTACCCGGTAGTCTCCCAGCTGCTTGAGCAGCTCTCCTCTGTGGTCGTCTTCCACGTCCTCTCCTCGGCTTCTCTCTAACAGAGGCAGGAAGTGTCGTAGCGCGGAGGTGCAGTACCTGTTCCACCTGGTCAGATGCCGTGGCCGCCAGTCCATGATTTTCTCTTTGAGTATTTTTTCAATCCTGTTTATAAAAAAGAAGCTCCATCTTTTGCTGATTGGATTCTGTCAGCAAAGGTACAGCTTGTATACGGTGGGGATTCAGGTGACAGGGTCATTCACTAGGCACATTTATGTTGAAAGCCTTAACTCTCTGTAGGGCTGTTAATGCCGCGTGTTGATTCTTTACCCTGTGCTGTGATTTCTGTTGATGAGTATTGTTTTCCTAGATTGCCTCGAAACTGTTTTCAGAAAAGCCATCCTCACTAAGCTTTATATCCTGTGGGTCCAGTACCTGTCATATTAGCTATAAAGCAGGATATCAAAAATTAAGTTTCAAACACAGAATAAAGGAAAATAGCTACCATTTATTGAGGCTTTTTTTTTTAACCAGGTACTGTGCAAAATGCTTTTTTTTTTTTTTTTTTTTTTTTTAATCCTAACAGTGACTTGGGGGCACCTTGGTGGCTTGGTTAAGCATCTGACTTCGGTTCAGGTCGTGATTTCACAATCCGTGAGTTCGAAACCCACGTCGGGCTCTGTGCTGACAGCTGGAGCCTGGTACCTGCTTGGGATTCTGTGTCTCCCTGTCTCTCTGCCCCTGTCCCACTCATGCTCTCTCTCTCAAAAGTTAATAAACATTAATCCTAACAGTGACTCTATGGGTGGATTTTACTTACCTGGGGACAGTTTGAAGTAGGATAAGTGACTTGACAATGGCAAGGGAGCTGGGGTTTGAGTCAAAACCCTGTCAATTCTAAAGCCTCCTGTGTATCCCTAACCAAACACAGATTTAGGGAATCAGCCAGCTCCCCACTGCTCAGTCAGTAGCTGTAGGATCCACTTTTTGTTTGGCACATTATACATATTTTCATTCTGGGTTTCAAGATGGCCCGAGCAAGAGAGTATGGGTGAATTGCCACACACTTCATCAGTATTGGAAGAATAAATGATGTGGGTCTAATTAATACAGTATCCTGAAACCATCAGAAGAAACAAAAAAGACTTTTGGGGGGAGTTAGTTGCTCTAGGTGGGGGTCTCCAGTAAGGCTTTATATAGACTTGAAATTGAGAATAAATTGGTGTCTTCTAGTCGTAATAACTTAAAAAGGGTCACAGTTATTCTTGTGTGTTTGACATGCTGCTCTTCACACAGCTTGATACACTAGAAAGAGCACACAGGCTTTGAAATCAGAAAGACCTGGCTGGGCACAGAAGCCCCCTCTAACACTTAACAAGTATGCTGACCTCTCTGAACCTCAGTTTCCACATTTGCAAAACTGGAAGAGTACGTTTTGTGTTACAGGGTTATGAGGATTATGGGGACTTAATATACTTAAATCTCATAGAGACCAGCCTTCCCCATGTGTTCGCTTTATAAACTAGCTGCAGTTCAGTAAGCCACTATTGGACAAAAGAGGCATATTTTAAGTTGAGGATTATGACATGTCTGAACAGGAACCATAACAACATGATGCTGAACTCTAATCTGAGGTAAAGTTTTGGAAAACTACCTGTCATTGCTGGAGCTCACTTCTGTTTGTTCCATCCGCCCTTTGGGCTGTGGCATTTAGAGATCACATCTGTATTTGGTATCTGTCTATAAACATGAACTAAAGTTTAACTGCTCAGATTATGGATCCAGGCTGAGAATTGTTTAATTTGGGATTACACTCCTAGTGACCGATTGCATGTGGATTTATGGGTATTGTACGACCTGTCTTGTAGCTCAGCTGCGGCCGCTTTGTCTGTGCGCTGGTAAATTAGTTCTTCTGGCTATAAAAGAGGAAATAGTTCAGAAATTCCAGAAAAACACTTAACTTGAATTTGAATAGCTATACATCCTTTTCTAAATCTTTTTAAAAAAGTTACGAAATCTCAGACTTTCAGATATAGTATAATGGATGCCAATGTACCCATGACCCACCTGAAGTACAATATCACAAATAAATTATGGCGGTTTGGTTCTTTCTCATTTTCATCTCCTTTCTCATCACAGAGAGAAATTCAGAGGACCTGAATTTGTTTTTTAGCATTTTGGTTCAACATACAACTACTGTGAGCCAGGCATTTTTTTCAGGTGATGGGTATATAGCCATGAATAAAAATCCCTGCTCTCCTGGTGTTTACATCACACCTGGTAGAAACAGGCAAGTTAATAAAATGTATTTATCACAGATCTATGTATCCCCAAACAATGTGTTGTTTTAGTTTGGGTATTTTCTAAACTTTATGTAATAGTTTTTGTTTTTTGTTTTTTTTTTAAAGTATAGTTGACACACAATGTTCATGAGTTTTAGGTGTACAACATAGTGATTGGACAAGTCTATTTATGCAATAGTTTTATACTGTGAATATGCAGCTTGCCTTTCCTCCCTTAACATTACCTTTAGAGATAATAACATACATATTTTTAGAGTGCTAATAAGATTTATTGACATTGATTCATTCGTGTAACTACTATAAAAGATTCCATTACGGGGGCGCCTGGGTGGCTCAGTCGGTTAAGCGTCCGACTTCAGCTCAGGTCACAATCTCACGTTCCGTGAGTTCGAGCCCCGCGTCGGGCTCTGGGCTGATGGCTCGGAGCCTGGAGCCTGCTTCCAGTTCTGTGTCTCCCTCTCTCTCTGCCCCTCCCCCGTTCATGCTCTGTCTCTGTCTCAAAAATAAATAAACGTTAAAAAATTAAAAAAAAAAAAAAGATTCCATTATGTACTATATGTATTTTATCTCATCTAACTCCAGTTTTCAGGCTAGAATCTTTCTATGAAAACAGTCTTGTATATGTCACCTTGTACACATGGAAGAATTTCTCTAGAGCACTGTTTTTTAAACTTTTTGGAAAGGTCTGGATCACAGTAAAAAATAGATTTTATACTGCACACTCAGTATACACACACACATATAAACATGTAGCTAACAAAAGTATTAGTAAACAATTTTCATGCTTACTACGTGACAATCTTACTACAGCCAGGACCCTCTAAATTAACTTTACGAGCCACTAGTGGCTCATGCCCTGTGGTATGACTTCATGTTTTAATAGCAGTCATGAAATCTGATGATTAATTTAGTGAATTGAGTCCAGCATTTAAAAAATTAAGTAGAATATATTTTGTGGTACTTTAATGTCCTGAGGCTCATTATATCAAAATTTGTTTTTCCACATTTGTATATACTGGTTCACGATAATGGTGGTAATTTCTTATTGTGAGTGGGCTCAAGTAAGTTTGAGAAACATTATTTTTAACTGCATATCTAGAAATAGAACTAAATGTCAAAAAATACCTGGCTACCCAGTATAATGATTTAAAACCCCCCACTTTTCTTAGTCTACATTGTTAATAGAAGAATTATACCTGAACACTGGAAAGGCCAGGATATAGAAGACTTCTTGAAAAGAAAGACTTCCATAGCTTGGGCTTGGTGATATCAAAATTTATCCGTAGTGGAGAGTCATGTCGTTGAATATTAAACCAAATCTAAAAAAGACAAGACTAACTTAGCATATATGGCAGCAGAAATACATATGTGTGTGAGTGTGTGTGCGCATGTGTAGAGAGGAAGCCGACAGCAAGAGAACACACACATTTTTTGCGCATTTTGATTTGTAAAACCAGCGTGCATTTTATAATCAGACATAAAATTGTCATTGGCCATTTTTTCACATTTTTTTATATCTGAACTTGAGGTGTGCCTTACATTGATTGTAGGTTGATAAAATAAGATAGTTCCCGATAAGAAAATTTAAACTTTTTGGGAGAGGCTGGCTTTTCTAGCCTCCTAATTGAGTTAGGTGTGTGTACCTCTTTGCTTCCACAGCATCTCTGACTAGCACCTGTCTTGTTGAGGCATGCAGCATATTGGTTCTGAACCAGGCCATTTGTATTTGAATTCTGGCCCCAACATTTACTAACTGTGCGACCTTGGATGATTTATTTAAGTTCTGTGTACCTGTCTTTCCTCCTTTATAAAACTGGGTAATAGTACCCACCTCATAAAATTGTTGAGATTAAATTAATTTATCTATACCTCTTAGAACAATGCCTGTTACATAGGTGCTCAATAATTGTTTGCTAATTTTTTATTATTAGTGTGTATCATTGTTAATAATTGCCTACACCTGCCTCCTCACTAGATATTACCTTGTCTTAAGGACAATTGCCATGTGCTTTATTCACTATCTTTAGCATATAGCATAGCTTCTGGTATATAGTAGGCATATTGAATGACTGCATCAGTGGTAAATTTGTCCATTCAATATATTTATCAAGTATCTTACATGTGTAGGCTCAGTTTCAGTCACTCGGAACAAAGTAGTGAATGAATCGGAGTTTCTACCCTTTTGCAGTAGCTAGTGAGAACATAGTGTGAACAAATAAGTAAACATATGGGATTGTCAGATGATGTTGCATGATGTAGCAGCTTGTTTCATTGAGCTCAGTTCTTCATCCCGTCCTATACTCACACTCTTTGCCATGTTACTTCGTCTGCATCTCCTCCCACTGAAAGGGTTGTTGAGATGTTCCTGCTCCTTGACTTTTGGCCAGCAGAATGGGACAGAAGTGCCCTTGTGTAACTCTGAATCTAAGCTTAAGGGGTTCCGTGTGTTCCTGCTTGCCTTCTTGTGCTTCTGTCATTGTCACTGCCGAGTCCCAGAATAAACACACACGAAGCACAGCTGTCCCAGCTGACCCACAGATTCATGAGAATAGCTGTCTGAAGCCATTTAGTTTGGGGATGGGCTTTTACTATTTTTACTGTGGCAACAGCTAACCGTGCAAGGGCTGTGGAGAAAACGACACGGGAAGAGATGTGGAGTTTCAGGGTGGGCAGGGAAATTCTCCCTGGAAAGATGACATGTGATCAGAAATGCAAGAATTGAGGGACAATATTCTGATGATACCCAGTAAGGGGGAAGGTCATCTATGCAGAGGAAATAGCAGATGCAAAACCTGCTTGATGTGTTGAGGAACAGCAAGTTAGAGCAAGTAAGAGGAGATCTGTGGAGGACGGAGGCTGGTGGGATGGGATGCCAGTCAAGTCAAGCCTTGTGGATTAGTTTAAAGGGTTAGGTATTTGCTTTGAGAGTGAGCAAGGAAGCCACTGGAGTATTTTAAGCAGAGGGGGTGACGTAGTCTGCCTTCCATTCTAACACTAATATTCTCTGTTGCTTTGAGACTATACTGAAGGGGATAAGGGCAAGTAGTGAAGTTTCCCACTAGGAAGCTATTTCAAATAATCCAGGTAAGAGCTACAGTAGTGTGGACCAAAATAGAAGCAGTGAAATTGGTGAGCTATGGTCAGACTCTGGATATACTATGAAGCCAATAGGATTTGCTAATGAATTGGTTGTGGGAGAAAGAGGAACCAAAGGTGACTCCAAGGATTTTGGCCTAAGTAACTGCACTAAAGGAATTGCTATTTATCGAAGTCAGACTGCAAAAGGAAATTGGAGTTCAAGTTTGGGCACATCAAGTTTGAGATATCTGACATCTATATGAAGATGTTGAAGAGACAGTTGGATATTTCAGTCTGAAGTTCTGGGAGCTAGGTGAGCTAGAGATACATTTAGAGATCATTAGCATATATATGTTCCTAGGGAGAAAGTATATATAGCAAAGATGTTTGACGAACTTGCTTTGAGCTTCTGCTCTTTCAAATTTGGAGAAATTAAAAAAAAAAACAAAACAGGAAAGGATAGAAGTGGCAGTCTGTGATGTAGGAGGCTTTGATACTTGGAATTCAAGAAATTGTTCTTAAGGCAGGATCTTTAAGAATTACAGTTTGGCTGTTGAGTAGGGAATGTGCAGAAGAGTAGTGGGAAATAGTGTTGGAAAAGTTGAAGTCAGATTATATAGGACTTTGAAATACAAGGAGAAAATTTTATTCTTAAATCTCTATGTAGTGAGGTACTTCTGATAAGTACTTTTTAAGCCATAGAATGATGAAGCTGAATGTTCAGAAACTTAATCAGGTATTAGTGTACCAAATAATGGATTGAATTGGAGAGATTATTTATTTATAGTAATGCAGGGTGAAGCAATAACGGCATGGCCTGGGAAACAGAACAGGTAGAACTTATATGACTTGGTATCTGTTAATAGGATTGAAATAGGAGGAAGTAAGGGAGAGAGAAAATCAAGGACCATTCTGAAGTGTGAATCTGGGTAATTGACATCCATAGAAACGGGAAGCCAGGAGGAGGAGGAGCTGGTTTTGGAGACAAGGGGGAAAAGACTGGAGTTTTGGGTGTGCCAAGTTTGAGATTTTGATAAAGCAGTTAGGAGTCTGGAAGTCAGTTGAAAATTCAGGATCCAAGGATTTTGGGGCTAGTGACAGGATTATAACTTCTCTGCCAGGGTAACCTAGATAGAGCTACAATTAATAATGATAGGTATGGTACTGTAAGAAATCTAAATATAGAATCTTCAGGAACATCTACTTTTAAGGGGTAAGAAGAGCTAGTGAAAGAAAACTAAGAAACTTGCAGAGAAAATGAAAACCAAACAGTCCTTTATCTGTAAACCAAGGAGGGGGAAGTGTTCTTTTCATGAAAAGGGTATTAGTCATGTCATGTGCCATAGAAAAGGAGAGGAGAATGAGGAATGAGAATAAACCATTGGATTTATTTATCCATTAGCAAAACAATGGTGCTTCTCAGAGTCAGGGGAAGAGGAGCTAGATTATTAAAAGGGTTAAAGTCTGAATGTACTGAGAATGTAGAAGCAGGGGATATAATTAGTAATTGAATCATTTTGGAAGCAAAGGAAAGAGGCTCAATGGTACAAGCACACCTCTGAGATATTGTGGGTTTGGCTCCAGACCACTGTGATAAAGTAAATGTCACAATAAAGCAAGTCAAATGAGTATTTTCGTTTCCCAGTGCATATGAATGTTATGTTTACACTATACTGTAGTCTATTAAGTGTGCAATAGCATCATGCCTAAAGAAACAATGTATATATCTTAATTAAAAATATTGCTAAAAAATGCTAACCATCATCTGGGCTTTCAGCAAATTATAATCATCGATCACAGATCATCATAACAAATATAATAATAATGAAAAAGTTTGAAATATTGCAAGATTTACCAAAACATGATACAGAGACACAAAGCGAGCAAATGTTGTTGGAAAATGGCACTGACTGACTTGCCTGGCAGAGAGTTGCCACAAACCCTCAATCTGTAAAAAACATAGTACTGTGAATGTAATGGAGCTTCTTGTTTCTTGAGGTAGGCCTGTATTGCTATAAACTTGCCTCTTAGAATAGCTCTTACTGCATCCCAAAGATTTTGTTTGTCATTTTCATATGTCTCCATGTATTTTTTAATTTCCTTTAAAAAAATATTTTTAGTGTGTATTTATTTTTTGAGACAGAGCATGAGTGGGGGAGGGGCAAAGAGAGAGGGAGTCAGATTCTGAAGCAGGTTCCAGGCTCTGAGCTGTCAGCACAGCTGACATGATGGGCTCAGAGCCCATCATGGGGCTTGAACTCACAAACTGCGAGATCATGACCTGAGCTGAAGTCGGACACTTAACCAACTGAGCCACCCAGGTGCCCCTTTAATTTCTTCTTTGATGTCATGGTTCAACCATTCTTTGTTTAGTAACATTTTATTTAGCCTCTATGTATTTGTGTTTTTTCCAGATTTTTTTTCTTGTGATTGATTTCTAATTGCATAACCACTGTGGTCAGAAAAGATGTATCATATGATCTCAGTCTTTTTGAATTCATTAAGACTTGTTTTGTGGCCTAACACATCTATCCTGGAGAAAGTTCCATGTGTACCTAAAAAGAATGTGTATCCTGTTGTTTTTGGATGGAATGCTCTGTATATATGTTAGGTCCACTTGGTTTAACGTGTCATTCAAAGCCACTGTTTCCTTGCTGATTTTCTGCCTGGATAATCTATCCATTGATATAAGTGGGGTGTTAAAGTCCCCTACCATTATTGTATTACTGTCAATTTTTTTCCCCTTATGTCTGTTAATAGTTGCTTTATGTATTAAGGTGCTCCTATCTTGGTTGCATAGATTTTTACAACTGTTATATCCTCTTCTTAGACCATTCCCTTATATAGCATTCTTTGTCTCTTGTTATAGTCTTTAAAGTCTATTTTGTCCAATATAAATACTACTACCCCAGCTTTCTTTTAATTTCCATTTGTATGGTAAATGTTTTTCCATCCCTTCCTTTCAGTCTTCACGCATCTGTCAGAAAAAATCATTTGAGCATGCTTCCCCATGGTATGTTATTTTTATGCTAGCTTCTAAAGAAGCTAGAAAGAGAAGAACAAAAAAGTCCAAAGCCAGTAGAAGAAAGGAAATCATAAAGATCAGAGCAGAAATAAATGAAAAAGATAAAAAAAAAAGAAAAAAGAAACCAGGAGGTGGTTCTTTGAAAAGGTAAACAAACAATTGATAAACCTTTAGCCAGACCCATCAAGGGGAAAAAAAAAAAAAAAAAAAAAAGGACTCAAAGTCAGAAATGAAGGAAGAGAAAGAACAACTGACCATAGAAATTATTTTAAGAGAATATTATGAAAAATTATATACCAACAAACTGGACAACTTAGAAGAAATGGAGAAGAAATGGATAAATTCCTAGAAATATGTAACTTAAAACTAAGTCAGGAAGAAATATAAAATTTGAACATACCAATTACTAGCAATGAAATTGAATTAGTAGTCAAGAAACTAACAAAAGTTTAGGACCAGATGGCTTCACAGGTGAATTCTACCAAACATTTAAAGAAGAGTTAATACCTACTCTTTTCAAACTATTCCAAAAAATAGAAGAGGAAAGAAAGCTTCCAAATTCATTTTACAAGGCCAGCATTACCCTGATACCAAAATCAGACAAAGACACCACAAAAAGAGAAAACTACAGGCAAGTATCTCTGATGAACATAGATGCAAAAAATCCTCAACAAAATATCCTCAAACCAAATAAAAAATATATTTAGAAAGTCATTCACCATGATCAGGTGGGATTTATTCTAAGGATGCAAGGGTGGCTCAATATTCACAAATTAATCAACATAATACATCACATTAACAAGAAAAAGGATAAAAACCATATGATCATCTCAACAGATGAAAAAAAAGCATTTGGCAAAGTACAACATCCATTCATGATAAAAACTCTCAACAAAGATTTAGAGGGCACATGCCTCAACATAATAAAGGCCATATATGAAAAACCCAAAACCCACATGATACTCAATGGTGAAAAAACTGAGAGCTTTTCTTCTAACATCAGGAACAAGGCAAAGATGTTCACTTTCACCACTTTTATTCAACATAGTACTGGAAGTCCTAGCCATAGCGATCAGACAAAAAGAAAAGGCATCCAAATTGGTAAGGAAGAAATAAAACTTTCACTATTTGCAGATGACATAATGCTATATAAAGAAAACCCTAAAGATTCTACCAAAAAACTCCTAGAACTGATAAATGAATTCAGTAAAGTTGCAGGATAGAAAATTAATATAAAGAAATCTGTTACAGTTCTATACACTAATAATGAAATAGCAGAAAGAAATTAAGAAAATAATCCTATTTACAATTGTACTAAAAATAATAAAATATGTAGGAATAAACTTCACTAAGGAGGTGAAAGACCTGTACTCTGAAAACTATTAAACATTGACAAAAGAAATTGACACAAACAAATGGAGAAATATTCCCTGGTCATAGAGGGAAGAACAAATATTGTTAAAATGTTCATACTAGCCAAAGCAATCTACAGATTTAATGCAATCCCTATCAAAATACCAAAGCATTTTTCATGGAACTAGAACAAATCCCAAATTTGTATGGGACCACAAAAGACCCCGAATAGACAAAGCAATCTTGAAAAAGAAGAACAAAACTGGAGGTATCACAATCCCAGATATCAAGAAATACTACAAAGTTGTAGTAAAGCAGTATGGTATTGGCCCAAAAATGGACACGTAAATCAATAGAACAGAATAGAGAGCCCAGAAATAAACCCATGCTTATATAGTCAATCTTCTAAAAGGAGGCAAGAATATGCAAGGGGAAAAACAGATGGTGTTGGGAAGACATGCAAAAGAATGAACTGGCCCACTTTCTTACACCACACACACAGAAAAAAAACCTCAAAATAGGTTAGAGGTCTAATATGAGACCTGAAACCACAAGAATCCTAGAAGAGAGAACCAGTAGTAATTTCTCTGAAATTGGCTGTAGCCACATTTTTCTGGATATGTCTCCCGAGAGAAGGGAAACAAAGGCAAAGATAAAATACTGAGACTACATAAAAAAAAACAAAAACAACAAAAAACAAAACCCGTACAGCATAGGAAACAACAAAACTAAAGGACAACCTATAGAATGAGAGAAGATATTTGCAAATGACATATCCGATAAAGGGTAAGTATCCAAAATACATAAAGAAAGAACTTATATGACTCAGCACCAGAAAACAAAACAAAACCCCAAGTAATCCAATTAAAAAATGGTCAGAAGACATGAACATTTTTCCAAAGAAGATCTACAGATGGCCAACAAACATTTGGAAGGACTTCCAGTATCACTAGTCATCAGGGAAATGCAAATCAAAACCACGATGAGATAGCACCTCACACCTGTCAGAATGACTCAAATCAAAAATCTAAGAAACAAGCGTTGACAAAGATGTGGAGCAAAAGGAATCCTTGTGCACTCTTGGTGGGAAGGCAAAGTGGTGCAACCACTGTATGACTGTATGGAGACTTCTCAAGAAATTAAAAAGAATTGCCATATCCAGTAATTCCACTACAGGGTATTAACCCAAAGAATATGAAAACACTAATTCAAAAAGATATATGTACCCCTAAGTTTATTATAGCATTATTTACAGTAGCCAAATTATGGAAGCAGCCCAAGTGTCCATCGATAGATGAATGGATAAAGAAGTATTTATGTACAATAGAATATTACTCAGCCATAAACCTTGCCATTTGCTATGACATGAGTGGAGCTAGAGAGTATATATGGTCAGAGAAAGACAAATACCACATGGTTCCACTCATATGTGGAGTTTAAGAAACAAAAAAAGCAAAGGGAAAAAAAATAAGAGATCGAGAGACAAATTCTTAATTGTAGAGAACAAACTGATGACTACCAGAGGGTAGGTAGGTGGGGGATGGGTGCAATAGGTGATAGGCATTAAGGAGTGCACTTGTGATGAACACAAGGTGATGTATGGAAGTGTTGAATCACTATATTGTACACAAGAAACTAATATCACACTGTATGTTAACTAATTAAATACTTGAAATAATAAAAATGTTTCTAAAGTAAAAAATATCTTCTATAAATATAGTACATTTGTGTTTCATGATACGCTATTTGAACATTAAAAAAAAAAAAAAAAAAAAACGGATATCACCTTACCCCTGTCAGAATGACTAAATCAAAAAGACAGAACAAGTGTTGACAAGGATGTGGAGGAAAAGGAATTACCGTATTATCCAGTAATTGCGGTACTGGGTATTTCCCCAAAGAAAACGAAAACAATTTGAAAAGATATATTCACCTCTTTTATTTATTGTAGCGCTATTTACAATAGCCAAGATAAGGAAAGAACCCAAGTGTCCACTGATAGACTGAATGGATAAAGAAGATCTGGTACATATATATACAATGGAATATTACTGAGCCATAGAAAAGAATGAGATCTTGTCATTTGTGATAATTTGGATGGACCTAGAGGGTATAATGCTAAGTGAGATAAGTCAAACAGAGAAAAATAACATACAACTTTAAGCGTATGTGGAATTTAAGATAAGTCAGACAAACAAACCAAAACAAAACAAAACAAAAAAACCCAGACTCTTAAACACAGAGAACTAACTGGTGATTGCTGGAGGGAGGTGGGTTGGGGGAATGGGTGAAATAGATAAAGGTGATCAAGAGCACATTTCTTAAGGTGAGTACTGAGTAATCTATAAAATTATTGAATCATCGTATTGTACACCAGAAGCTAATATAACACTATGTTAATGGTACTTCAGTACAAAATACACATTGGGGATGCATGCTCAAATGATTTTTCTGACAGATGCCGAAAGTTCAGAGACCACTAAGGTAGAGAATGATGATAAAAAGAATGACAGCAGCTAGTAAAGAGTTGTCCCTGTTTGTTAGCTGCTTTGCATTGATCATATCTCGTCTGCAGCTTACAACACTCTACAACATAATTGCTACCATTGTTACCTCCAGTGAAGGAGCTGAGGCTGTATGACATAAGAAACTTTCCCAAGCTCACACAGCTAGTAAGTGATGACACTGAAGTTTAAACTCCGGTACTCGGACCTCGTAACTCCTGTTTTTAACCAGTCTTCTACAGTACCCTTCGTAATTAAGTGTGCCTCCAAAACTGGGTGTAACCAGAATCACCTGGTGGTCCTGGGAGTCTGTCTTTAAAAGGGGAAGGGAAGGAGGAAAGGGGCGGGGGAAGAAAAAGGAAGAAGGATGGAAGGGAGGGACCCAGTTTTCCCAGGTGGTAGATTTGCCTCACTTAGCTCTCAAAACACACTGAGGACAGAGCCAGGACACAAAGTCAGGTCCTCTGCATCTAAGTTCTATATATTTTCCTTACCCTCATTCTTCTCAGCTGATCAGGTGACTAATTCAACTAAAAGTTATTACTGTTGCCACTGTGCTTGATACTACATTTAACTGGGATATGTATATGATTATATACATTTTTTTGATACATAAAATAGTAAATCAGGTCAATTAAAAAGCCATCCAATGGTAATACTTACATTATCGGGACCTATTAAACAGCCCACACTTTTTAAGGGACAGAATGTATCGAATTGTCCATAAAAATGTCCACTGCAGGGATTCCATATTAAATAGTGACTTTGCTCCCGAGTTAGAACATAGGCAGTTGGACCCTGAAGGAAAATAGTCATTAAAACAACTTCCAACTAATTATGCAATTGAAGTCAAGATTAGTTTGCACACACAATTCGTTATTTTAGTTGGACCCCTAATTTCTAAAATTAATGGCTAATGGTGGAAACTAGTTTGAAGTTCTAGGTTGCACTGGATTTAAGAAATGAAATCAAATGTTCCTTTTTGCAAAATGCACGTATCTGCTACTGCCTTGTAATAGACCAAACAGGGATAACTGATTAAGTATTGAGAAGGCGAACGATTATGCCTGAGTACTACATTAACTAGTACTTGATACACTTTTATAATTATGTAAATGCATAGAAGATGTTTTGAAAAACATACCAAACTGTTAACAGTGAACACACCTAGGGGGTGGGTGGGTTTGGGGGTTGAGTCTGAAGAAGTACTTTAAGTTTTTACTCAGAATACTTGAGTCTTACTGGATTTTTTTTTTTTTTTTAAATTCTCATAGCAAACATTTATTCATTTACTGCTCCTGTATGGATTTGCTTTACTGCTCACAACAGCCTTCTGGGGAAGGCAGGGTAAAAATTATATCCTAGTTTCCTTAAAAGCTCAGAGTTGTGAACTGACTCGCTTAGAGCCACACAGCTCATGAGGAATAGGCAGAGCCTTGAACTCGGGTCTTGTGACTTCCTAGCCTAGTGTTCTCTTCCTTTTACCAGGCTCTCTGGAAGATGATGGTGGAGAATGCATCCGTTTTTCGGATGTGATCCTACCTGCCTAGTGGCAAGTCGTGCTACTTAATTCCCGAGGAGTCCTAGAGCCCTGGGGCCTCTTTTCGATACACTCTTTGGATACACTGCTTCAATTCACGTGAATTTTCTAAACTCGTACCCCCAACTACCCCAAATGCACCCCAAATTGAGGCATATTTGCTGTGGGCTGGGGAAACAAATTCTAATCTCTTGCTGTCTCCAGTCTAATAAAATGAACAATAATGATATCAGAAGATAGCTGCTAACATTCTTTTCTTTGCTGCTGAGGTTGTCTGCTCTGTTCTGCTGTACCTGCTGCTTAGTAGCAGGTGCCTGAGGAAGCAGTGGGCATGAGAAGGGAGACCTCTCACCTTGCCACTAGTGATCTAACACTAGATCACTAAGGGAATCAGAATTTTTAGCAACATGGGCAGGTGTGGGCTCATACTACAAGGACAGAGTCAGGTGGGGCCTTTGAGTGGTCAGCGGTTCAGATTTGCCGAAAAAAAGCCCCTCATCTGAAGCACCGATCAGAGTCCAAGTGCCACTGAAAAAACGATTTCATGTCTAATCACTGGTTCTCTCTGCCCATAATGGAATCTCTGGGCCACTTGCCTTGCATCTCGAAGGATCGCTATGCAAATTAGTACTGTTCATTTTCTGGAACATAACAGCCATGTTAGACAACTACACTCCTCTGTAGGAGCCAGCCTGTGTGGTCTTACCTCAGGAATAGCACTGCCCATCACCAGCCAGGCCTTTTTACCCAGGGAGAGAAAATAATTACATAGTAAAACCGCATGCTCTTCTTCGTCTCCTGCCAGGAGATCAAGAAATTGCTGACAGGAAGAAAAGAAAAATTACACTGTGTAGATTGCTTCATTCTGGATTGGACATACAGGATTTTTCAAAAGTCACTGTTAAAATTAGTGCCTTAAAGTATAAATAGACCTATTTTAAAAATATGTTTCCAGATTTTGATACTATGTTTTAAATCATTAAAAAAGAAAAACACAGTGGCGACTGGGTGGCTCAGTCGGTTGAGCGTCCAACTTCAGCTCAGGTCATGATCTCGCGGTTTCTGAGTTCGAGCCCCGCGTCCGGCTCTGTGCTGACAGCTCGGAGCCTGGAGCGTGCTTCGGGTTCTGTGTCTCCCTCTCTCTGCCCCTCCCCTGCTCATGCTCTGTCTCTCTCAAAAATAAATACACATTAAAAAAATTAAAAAAAAGAAAAACAGAACACTTCTATCGGACATGGTATATTCTCTGACATCGATTCCATGGATTCCTAGAATCAACACTATGAGTAGGGGAGACAAATTTCAAAGTTTTACTCTTCATTTTGAATTTATAGATAATAGCTCCCTGTGTGTTGAATATGTTTTTAAATACTATTTTTAGAGCAGTTTTAGGTTCACGGCAAAGTCGGGAAGAAGAAATGTTCCATCTACCTCTGTTTCCACACACTATCAACATCTACCTACAGAGTGGTCTGAGTGTTAATAATGGAGGAACCTACAGTGACATGTCATAATTAATTACCCAAAGTCCACAGTTTACAGTAGGGTTCACTCTTGGTGTGGTACATTCTATGGGTTTTGACAAATGTGTAATGACATGTACCCATCATTAGAGTATCACAGAATTTTCACTGCCCTAAAAATCATTTGTGCTCTGCTTACTCATATCTCCCCTTTCCCTGCCCCCAAATTATTTTAAGCATATTGCATGCATTACCTCATTTCATCCTAGAATAAACCCTTGAGGGAAGTATTCATCTTCCAGGTTTATAGATGAGGAAAGGAAACACAGGTGAGGTAATACTTAGGAAGCGGTAAAGCCAGTCTGGCTCTACAGCACACGAATTACTCTGTCCTTTGCATATTTTCTTTAGATGTCTTGAGGTAACGGAAATGTTACCTCTAATATTGTCAACATTATGTTGCCAAAATAGACTGGGGAGCAAAAATTTAAAGTGTACTTAAATTTCAACAAAAATAATAAGATGTGCTTAAATTTCTTTGGTTTAGAGCTATCCTTAACGGGAGTTGTATAACATAGTTTAATTTTATGCAAACACAGCACCACATGAGATCCAGAAGCAGAATACCTGTGATAAGGTATGTGTTCGTGTCCTACTACCTGGGAGCCATTTGGATGTAACGTAACATACATGGATTGTAAATTCCAGGAGGGCAGAGGCCATGTTTATTTTGCTCATAGCCACAGTTTAGTACAGTGTGTGATATGTGGTGTGTGACCAGGAAATACATACTGAATCAATAATGACACGGTTTGCCATAAAAAGCCCATCAGTTGTGGAGTATGTAATTTCCAAATGTAATATAGAGTGTCATTTTGATTTTTTTTCTTTCAATGAATAAAGCTGGGATATTGCTGAGGTAATACTGGGAGGATAAATCAGTATTAAGATATCTGAAGTACTTTTTATTATTATTTGTACAAATAACAAAAGTTTTTCTTAATTTCTGAACTTGGGCAAATTGAACCAGAAAGACAAAATACTTCAGAATTTAGCTCATCCTGCCAAACAGATGACCAAACGGATTTTTATAAGGACTAATGAATGTTGCAATTTAAAATTATACGAGCCTTTGGCCAATATTCAGTGAAGTCAGCTCAAACTGGTAAATCTGTGAGGGAGAACTACTTACGTCAGATGTGCTCCACAGGTCACAGATGCCAGCAAATGAAACAGTGTCAGGCAAGAAAGGAATCAATGACACATATCGGGCCACCAGTTCCTGTTTAAGCAAAAAAATAATTAAACAGTTCCTGTTTGAAAAAATTAATTTCTGATAAAGTAGATACCTAGATATTCGACCTCATTTTCTTGTAAGAGTTCTATATATCACAAAATTGATGTGTGCGGAATGAAGTGAGGGCTAAGTGCTTACCAAGCTAAGTGTTGTGTTAACACTCATTTCACCCTCTCCAAGCATCCTAGGAAGGAGGTCACTGTTAATATCCTTTTACAGATGAAGACACTGGCTCCTAGGTCTCTCTGAAATGTTCTCTTTTTTTTTTTCCTGCACTTCCTTACTTGATGGTATAGGAAGACTTTCTTTTTTTCTTTTTTTCTTTTTTTTATGTTTATTTATTTTTGACAGAGAAAGAGAGAGAGAGAGAGACAGCATGAGCGGGGGAGGGGCAAGAGAGAGGGAGACACAGAATCTGAAACAGGCTCCAGGCTCTGAGCTGTCAGCACAGAGCCCGACGCAGGGCTTGAACTCACAGACCTCGAGATCATGACCGAGCCGAAGTTGGAGGCTCAACCAACTGAGCCACCCAGGCACCCCTGGAAAGACTTTCTACAATCATCTTGTATTTTCTCTAGCCCAGTCCGAAAAGCAGCCACTTCTCCAAGGAGCTTTTTAGAGGGTAATCGTATTTAGAAACAAAGATCAGGGCATCATTGTAGTTATAGCTCCTATTCATGCAACTTCTAAGGAGGTTGAACATCTTTTTCATATGCTTACTTGGCCTTTCAAGTTTACACTTCTCTGAATTAAAAAAAAAATTAATCTTTATTTTTGAGAGAGGGAGAGACAGAGTGTGAGTGGGGGAGGGGCGGAGAGAGAGTGAGACACAGAATCTGAGGCAGCCTCGGGCTCGAACTCAGGAACTTCCAGATCATGACCTGAGCTGAAGTCGGACATTCAACCGACTGAGCCACCCAGATGCCCCTCTTTTTTGTTTGTTTTAAAGGAGAAAACTTGTATTGGCACAGCCATTCCTATCCTTGTTGAATTAACAGAGTGAAACAGTGATTTTTAAACAGTTACAGCTGGTTTCTCCCAAATGAATCTCACCGTAGTAGGTTGGTAGGCCGGTCGGGTCACAACCCCCTAGTTTCGTTGTAAGGAGACCCACAGGCTATGAAGAAAGCGCAGCTTTTCCAATTGCTACTCTTTCATTCACGTGCTCAGCTGAGGTGCACAAAACATAAATAAAACTTCTAACAAGGAATCCTGCCAAGAACGAGACCAGAGAGGGTGAGCAACCCTGCCGAGCTCAAGAGATGCAGGGGCCCTGGGAGAATGGCCCTGGGAGAATGGCTTTCTCCAAAGGGCTGTCCCACTACTTTTCTTCTCAGCCTGTTCCAAACCCAGCAAGCTACCTGCTTGGTGAGGGTTTGCCTGGTTAGGAACGCCGCTCTCTTTTCCTTTGGAAAACCTACGAACCTCCAGGTCTCTGTCTTCGCTCCCGGTACGCACGGGTGGGGGAGGGGTGCGGCGGTGCTGCTGGCCTGGGGCCCCCGCACCAGGCACCAGTCTTTGGGGGAAGGGCTCGCTCTGCTGGTGGTGGTGGCCGGCACGGCCCCCGTGTGCACTGTGACAGCAGTCCACTGAACCGGCTGGGAGGTGGCCGGGCCTTGGAAGAGGGTGTCTTCCCTTGGTGTCTGCTTGGAAGAGGGCTCTGGTGGTAGACGCGAGGTTTGGCCCAATCCTTCAGGCCCCGTCTGAAGCCTCTTGGTCTTCTCTGAACTCAAAGAATAAAAGACATTCCTACCCTCCATCTCATCACCAGCCCAACTGGCTATAACTAGGGGAAACGGCCCCTGGCTGGCAGGACAAGTCCCACCGTGAGTTTCTATTTCAGTATTCTGCACGTTTTGTTACTGATTTGCAGGTGTTTTTAAAAATATGTTCTAGTTGGTATTCCTTTGGCTATTATATATGTTGTAAACACCTTATTTGTGGCTTTTCATTTCCTTTGTGGTGTCTTTTGATAAACCCAAATTCTCACCTTTTTTTTTTTTTTAAGTTTATTTACTCAGTTTTGAGAGAGAGAGAGAGAGAGCAAGCAGGAGAGGGGCAGAGAGACAGGGAGAGAGAGAATCCCAAGCAGGCTGCTTGTTGTGATCTCAGGGCCGGTGGAGGAACTCAGTTTTAAGAACCGTGAGATCATGACCTGAGCCGAAACCAAGAGTCAGACTCCCAACCCACTGAGCCACCCTTGTGCCCCTAAGTTCGCACTTTCAATATGGCCAAATGTATTTTTCTTTTTCTTTATAGCTTGTGCCTTTTTCTATCTTATTTAAGAAATTCTACCTCAAGTCATACAGATAAAAAATGCCTTCGTATTTAGGGACACCTGGGTGCCTCAGTTGGTTAAGCCTCCAACTCTTGGTCTAGGCTCAGGTCATGATCTCACAGTTCATGAGATTGAGCCCCACATCGGACTCTAGGCTGACAGTGGGGAGCCTACTTGGGATTCTCTCTCCCTCTCTGTCTGTTCCTCCCCTGCTTTCTCTCAAAGTAAATAAATCAACTTAAAAAAAAATGCTTCCATATTTAAGTACTCAATCTATCTGCCCTTGAATGCTGTGAAGTAGGAGTCTATTTTTATTTTCCCCATATGTAAAAATCAATGATCCCAGTGAAATTTATGTAATAGTCAGTCTTTTCCTTAGTAATTTCCAATGCCAGCTTTGTCATGTGTCAGGTTTGAGTGGGTCATATTTGAGTGGACTTTTTATTTTCCATTTTTCTGTTATCTGTGTGTCAATACCATTTTCCTTTAATTACTATGGTCTTGTAAGTAGTCTGGGTATATGGTGTGGCAAATCTTCCTACCGACACCTTCTTACTCCTCCAGATGTCTAAGCTACTTTGACCCTTTGCACTGCCATATAAATATTAGAATCAGTTTGTCAAGTTCCACTATAAATGGTTTTAAACATCTAGTTTGACAAGGCTTTGTCTTTTTTTTTTTTTTTTAATCTTTTTAAAGGTTTTATTTACTTTTGAGAGAGAGACATACTGTAAGCAGGGGAGGGGCAGAGAGAGGGGGACACACAGAATCGGAAGAAGGCTCCAGGCTCTGAGCGGACAGCGGTGGGCCCGATGTGGGGCTCAGACCCACGAACCGTGAGATCATGACCTGAGCCAAAGTCAGACCTGAACTGACTGAGCCACCCAGGCACCCGGACAGTCTTTGTCTTTTAATCAGAAAGTTTAATCTCTTTGCTCTGATTGTGATTACTGGTAAACATTTCGGCCATTTTAACCACCTTATTCTGTACTTTTTATTTCTCATACTTTTTTCTGTTTCTTTTTTTTCTCCCTCCCCACTTTCTTCACCCCCATTTCATTACTTATCTCCTGTTAATTTTGCAAGTTATACATACTTTCTTTTATTCTTTTAAGTGATTAATCTAGGAATCTCAATGTGAATATTTAACTTAAACTCTAAAAGTTAATAAATACCTTGACTCTCCTCTTGGGAAATACAAGTGCATTAAAATATCCTCATCAATCCTGTCCTGACATATACACAGTTTTTTCCAGGATTTTTGTTTTGTCACTACTTTTCACCCTCACTTCTATTATTACTGATATGAAGACAATGCCTGTCTCCATTTACTCACAAGTTTCCCATTTTCTTTATCTACTGTTTAGTGTCGCACCTAGGATTTTCTGAGAGCCTTCCTTCTCTTTGAAGGCTATTTTTTAGAAATTCCTTAAGTGAGACTCTTTTGGTTGTAAATTCTCCCAATGTTTGTGTGAAAGACAGTTTCACTGGATATAAATGACGAGTTTGATGGCTATTTTCTTTCAGCCTTTTGAAGGTATTATTCCTTCTCTGACTTCATTTGTACAGCTGAGAAGTTGATTGGTCGGATCATTGTTCTTTTGTAGAAAATCTGTTTTCTCTCCAGCTGCTTTAAGATCATCTTTGTAGTTCCCTGTAATATGCCTAGATTTTAATTTCATTTTATCCTGTGTAGGGTATATTGGGCTTCCTGCATCAGAGGATTGTTGTCTTTCGTCAAATCTTAACACATTCTCAGCTCTCTTTGAACATTGCTTTTCTCCTTTCATATATGATTTGGTGTTCCTCCCTCTGTCCTCCATGTCTCTTAACCTTTCCTTTTCATCTTCTGCTTTTTGGCTATCTCTGTGCTATATTCCAAGTAATTTCTTTGCATGTAAATTCCAGCTCACTAACTCTCTGTACTTACCTGTATGTAACTTAAGTCTGTATTTAACTGTACTTAATGTTCTGCTTAAGCTGTTTGTTCACTTTCTATTTTTAATGATTTTATATTTCTGTAAGTACTATGCAATATTTTTGCAATCTGCCTATTTTTCTTTTGTTTCATTTTCAATTCCCTAGATTTATTAAACATTTTTTTTAATGATTACTATTTATTTTTGAGACAGACAGAGCATGAGAGGGGGAGGGACAGAGACAGAGAGAGAGAGACACACAGAATCCGAAGCAGGCTCCAGGGTCCAAGCTGTCAGCACAGAGCCCAACACAGAGCTCGAACCTATGAACCACAAGATCGTGACCTGAGCTGAAGTCGGACGTCCAATTGACTGAGCCACCCAGGTGCCCCTCAATTGCTTAGATTTCTTAAACTTATTAAACATATCTATTTTATAGGCCAAGTCTAATAATTCTAATATCTGCAGTCTTTGTGGCCCAATTCTGTAGTTTGTTGTGTTTGCTAACTCTTACCCTCTTCATGGTGACTTATTTCTTCTTCAATGATCATATGTTTGTGTTGTTTGGAACTTTGGAACTTTTTTTTTTTTTCTCTTTAAGGCTGAGTTTAAAGAGCATTCTTCTAGAAAGATTTGTGTTTCCTTCTGACAGGGATTTAGGGGCATTACCAACAGGGAAATACTTTCAATTATATTTTCAGCTGAAGTTTTGTTTGGTCATACAGGTAGTGTGAATTTTAGTTCCTGGTGTGAAAAAATACAACTTGGTTATTGGGAATTCCTTGGGGAGACTTATCTTGTTTCTCTTCCATCCAGAGTCAAGGCTGAAACAGGCAGGATTCCTTCTGCAAAGCAGGGTATTTCCTGGCTTACTCATCATTGACATTACCTGTCAAGAGTCCCAGCTCTGCACCCGAGTGTCTAGTTTGACCCTCCTCCCTGCCCTGGCACCATACCTGGCACTACCTCCTTCCCCGATCGCCCTGTGGCTTGCTAAAGCCCAGGTCCAGGCATTAGGAATAATCTGACAACCTCAGAGCAAACGCTATTCCAGGCTGTCACCCGTGTGGAATCTGCTTTGTTGTTTCCTGGCTCTGACTTTCCCCCTCACCTTATTTCTATGTCAGCCATGATTTTAAAAATGGTTTAAATATTTTCATCATCACTCCTCTATGTTCTCTCCTGGGAGAAATTTTTTTTCCCTTTTACTAGAAGGAATAGAAGGAGTCCCTATTATGGTTTTTAATACAAATTGATTAATAAAAAAAGTAAAGGAAATGTGGAACACAGGTGTTTTGTTTTTTTTGTTTTTTTTGATATATCTATATCTGCAAAAAGATACACCATCACCTGTTGCTAAATTATGTTAATGACTTATTAGCAGCAACTACTCCCTATACTATCTACTCTTTAATGATAGTTCTGGGTTACAGTATTCACTTAAGAATGGTGAATAATCATTCTGTTAAAATGCCTGTTGAAAATAATCCAATTAAGAAATAGGCAGAAGGCATGAATAGACATTTTTCCAAAGAAGACATACAGACGGCTAACAAGCACACGAAAAGATGCTCAACATCACTCATCATCAGGGAAATACAGATACCACCCCACACGTGTCAGAATGGCTAAAATTAACAACTCAGGAAACAACAGATGTTGGTGAGGATGTGGAGAAAGGGGAACCTTCTCACACTGTCGGTGGGAATGCAAATTGGTGCAGTCACTCTGGAAAACCATATAGTTGGTTTCTTAAAAAGTTAAAAATAGAACTACCCTACAACCCAGCGGTTGCACTATTAGTATTTACCCAAAGGATACACAAAAGTACAGAATCGAAGGGGTACATGCACCCTGCTTTTAATAGCAGCACTATCAACAATAGCCAGACTGTGGAAAGAGCCCAAATGTCTATCGACCGATGAATGGAGAAAGAAGGTGTGGGAAATATACACAATGGAATATTACTCAGCCATCAAACAGAATGAAATCTTGCCACTTGCAATGCTGTGGCTGGAGCTAGAGTGTATTATGCTAAACAAAAGAAGTCAGAGATAAATACCATGTGATTTCATTCATATGTGGAATTTAAGAAACAAAACAGACGAACATAGGGGAAGAGAAGGAAAAACAAGATAAAAACAGAGAGGGAAATAAACCATAAGAGACTCTTAACTACAGAGAACAAACTGAGGGTTGCTGGAGGGGAGGTGCATGGAGGATGGGCTAGATGGGTGATGGGCACTAAGGGGGGCACTGGTTGGGATGAGCCCTGGGTGTTGTATATAAGTGATGAATCACTAAATTCTACTCCTGAAACCAATATTGCACTATATGTTAACTAACTAGAATTTAAATAAAAATTTGGAAAAAAAAAAAAAAGAATGTTTAACAGGCAGAGATGCGCCTGTGTACTTAGTGGCCCAGCATGGATGTGCTCTGTGGTCCTGGCTTACATGCTGTACATCCTCAAATCTTGGAGATAACGTTTGCTTAATTTGAATTCAATGATGCCTATAATATTAAGTATAACACTGAATAGTTATCTTGCTATAGTAGAAAGTGCATGAGTTCGGAAGTCAGAGGCCTAGGTTCAAATCCCAACAAAGTGACGGAGGACACGTAATGAAGACGTTGCTAAAGTGTAAAGCATCTTCCAAAGGTTAATTTCCGGCACTCAGTATAGTGCCCGGGACACAGGAGGCACCCACAACTGTTCACTGAAAGAATGAACTAAGGATTATTACCCTCTCTGGTACCTTCAGACTTTTCTACAGAAAGTGAGCTTCACAGTAATAAAAAAAAGTGTTAATCATTTCTTTCACCACTGATGATCTCGATAGAGTGACTATCTTAAGTATTATAAAATATGGTCGTTATAGGGCAATATATTGAAAATTTAACATATTTTTAGCAGCAGCCCTAATTGGCCATGGAATACTCACTGCCGTTGCTTGTGGGTTGTTGGGGCAGGCCTCCAAGAGCTCCTGTGGAGGGTTTAATGGCTTGAGGTAACGAGTGATAAAGACGGTTTTTCCACTTATGTCAGTCACTGTTGTGAGGCATTGACGATGTGGAAACTTTAAGGCACATTCAGCTTGAAACTTCTCCGTTGCTTGTAGCAATTTCTCATCTTCCTGAGAATCAAACTTCACAAACAAAGACTCCATGGAGTTTACATATGATTACGGGAGACAACAGTAGGATTTGTTGAGATCTTACGGTTAACAGGAACTACATGTATGCTTCAGGAACTACGATTACGTGACCCCTTACAATATCGTCATGCCCTGGTGTCCCTAGGGCTTTATTTAATTATATTTATAATCTAAAAATTAGATGGATTCATTAAATACTTAAAATATATTGAACAGGACTGAAAGAAAGTAGTCAACAGGCAAGCAGCCCTACGAAAACTAGAACAGCCTATAAAATGTAAACTGATGTACTAATTCTGATTGATGAGAACAAGCAGTAGCTTTATATGTATTTTGACATTGGTTTTAGAGGGGAGAGGGGCTCAGTAATCTAACGTCTCAAATGCAAAGCTCGAGCAACTCATGTTAAATGCACAACAAATCGACAGATATATACTGATGTGTTAAAAAATGTTAAATCCACAATGGATGTAATACAGAATAGTAATGGGTCTCAGGGAAAAAAAGAAGCAGAACTAGCATCAAGTGTATCATATTTATCTTAAGTGGTTCTCTGATCCAAGATAAGCTACCAATTCCCAGACTTTTAAAGATTTTATTTTTAAGTAATCTCTGCACCCAACGTGGGGCTCAGGCTCACAACCCTGAGGTCTGGAGTTGCATACTCCTTAGGCTGAGGCAGCCGGGTGCCCCAATTCCCAGACTTTTAGTAGTAACTTAAAGCAGATGACACAGAACAAATTCTAGTTGCCTTAGACACATGTTGTAATTTTTCCCCTAAAGCGATTACTAAAGAATAGCTTGCCAAAAGCAGATATTTAAATGTTTTTACAAGATTTCTGTTGCTTAGTATAATAACATATGCATGGTTGCTTATATTCTGCAGTGTTTCAGGACAAACTCAAATAAAATTTTATTAGGAAAGTTAATTTTTAAGTAGGATTTAGATTCTAGGCAGTGCTTGAAAATCTGTTTGTTTTGAGAATGGAAATGCACCCAGCTATCCTTCTCATACTCTGCTTTATTATTATTATTATTAGCATTCAAAACCACTGATATGTTTACTCTGTCTCCCCCAGAGAATAAGATTCTTGAAGTCAAAGATTTTGTTTCTATCTTATTTTTTTTTTTAATTTTTTAACGTTTATTTATTAATGAGAGAGGCAGAGCATGAGCATGGGAGGGCAGAGAGAGAGGGAGACACACAATCCGAAGCAGGCTCCAGGTTCTGAGATGTCTGCACAGAGCCCAACGTGCAGCTCGAACCCACAAACTGCGAGATTGTGACCTGAGCTGAAGTCGGACGCTTAACCGACTGAGCCACCTAGGTGCCCCTCGATCTTATTTTTTTTTATCTCCAGTACCAAGGATACTACCTGGCACATAATACCTAAAGGAGGCGTGTAACAAATATTGTCGAGTGAATGAATGGGAAGACAACCCGTGACTTTTTTCTGACTTGGGATAGAATCTAGGCTATCCTAATTATTCTTGATTTCTGTTACACTGGAGCTAGACTGTGGCTCCAATTTCTAATTTGATTTCTGTATCCCGAAAAATTGGGGTAGTGGTTGTGGGGGTTAGGTAGGATGTAGGATGGAGACGTTTCCAGATGCCTCCTATATACTCTCACGGGGTGTCCCCGACATCCGAATCCGAACATCTGACTCAGATTGATCTGGTACCACCTACCACTGAGCATAGTGGGAGCTGCCCAATGTATGGTTATGATGGATATATAAACAAATGAAAAAGGCGAGCTTCTGAGACTTTGGCATGGGCGTGTCACAGACTCCTAGGACAGAATTGTCATGCCAGAAATCATTGTAACTTTACAAAGATGAAAAATTACGAAACAAGGGTGGTATGAAACAAAGCACCCAGTGGAATTCAACTCGGTTTGCTTTAAACTCATTCATTTACTTACTCACCCAACTATTTGGAAAATATTTGCTGAGAATCTAAAAGGTTCCAGGCACTGTGGATAAATGAATATGAACCAGTACCCTCAAGCAACTTCTAGTCTAGAGGAATGCATTAATAAGCAATCCGGTACTTAAGATACTTGCCCAGAGATTCTAAATACACAGGTGCTAGAGGAATACTTAAGAGGCCAAATAAGCATTGCCCAGAAAGAGCAACAGAAACCTGGAATCAGTACTGATTATTGGCCTTCCCAGTTTGAAAAACTGTGTCGAAACCTTTTTCTTTTCTTTGAAAAAAAATTTTTTAATGTTTGTTTTTGAGAGAGACAGACAGTGTGAGCGGGGGAGGGGCAGAGAGAGGGAGACACAGAATCCAAAGCAGGCTCCAGGCTCTGAGCTGTCAGCACAGCCAGCTGTCAGACGTGGGGCTCGAACCCACGGACCTCGAGATCATGACCTGAGCCAAAGTTGGACGCTTAACCGACAGAGACATCCAGGCGCCCCGAAACCTTTTTCTACCACTTGCAGCTGGACGTGCTGTTGTGTGTTTTGACTATGTAACTAGTGCTTTGTGAGAGCAGGGCCCGTGTTTGAATCATTTTGTGTTCCTCTCTGCACAGAGCATACACGAGGTAAGCATTTAAATAAGTATCTCTTAATGGTCATTGCTACTTGCTTCGGCCACCAGGATGCCATTTAATGGAGCAAAACAATGATTTAAGGAGGAGTATGCCATTTTATTAGTGATCTAAGAAGTACCAAGGGAAAGCTTAGTGCCAAAAGAATTTGGGTTGGTTTATTATGAAACAAATCAAGGACTAACTGACAAATTCACTATTTGATTCAAAATGAAACCTGGAAGTTTCTTGACTGGCTCTATTTTTTTGACCTGTAGGTTCGTGTCAGTGTTTACTGAAACTTAAGCGTGGTTATCCTCTTGAATAGCCACACTGAGACAGCTCCACCCACGACAAATCACCGTCAGGGCTGCAGCTGTCTCGGCAAGAAGCATCTCATGGATTTCATAGGCTTGGAAACTGGAGATAGTGCCCAGCATGGAGGTGACATTCACACCCATGACTTTTCCTACATTCCAGGCTAAATAAGAATCTTTCTGACCAAACGAAACGGGCCGAAAGACAAGGCTGGACATTCTTCATGGAAATTCAGACATCTGTGGTTCGTTGCCAAGGGACCACACATACACTAGCATCCAGCAGCTTCCACAAAGTGGCAGGAGACAAAAAGCAGCTAATTAGAAGCCTTAGAACTACTGACCAACAAATGTAAAACAAAATGCTTGGTATACCTTTTTAAGTACGTCACTCATCTATCAGAGGCAAGAAAGGAGAAAGAAATGAGAGGAAGACTTTATTAACAGAAAAAAATCTACTTTTAAAAACTTAACTTCTATGAAGACAATGTAAAGTAGTTACAGTAGGAGTTTGAGGAGTTGCTACTGCATCTTAAGAAAATTCCATGAGTAAATCCCTTTAAGAAGTCCTATGGAACGGTTCCCTATGGGACGACGGAGGGGAGACTCCAGTCTCCTAATCCTGGAAGTTGCTGGCAAGTGGAAAAACAATTCAAGGTTCTGGCCTCTATTATCCTCAGGTGAGAGCTTCTCTTTCCCGAATAATCTGCAGGGGAAATCACTGAGTAGTGTTTTCCGCCAGGACATCAGGGGGCATCAGTCCACATGCCTTCCTTATCAAATAGCAGCAAAGAACCTGTCCTCCAACGGGGATTCTTAAGCCCTCATTTCAGAGGCATAAGAGAAATGCTCCGCACAGCCACAGAGGGGCAGTGAAATGCCACTGAAGGCAGCAGCAAACAGCCTCGTTACCTGGCCGGAGGCGGGAAGGTTACAGGACTCAGGGAGGGCGTCATGTCTCGGAGCTCAGAACCGTGATAGGGGGTTAGTGCCCGAAGGGCGTCGGGTGCTAAGAAGCCTCTGGTTTTCAGCCTCTCAGCCACAGTCACAGACAGACTGCTTTCCTGGGTTTTGGAAGCTCACCTCCAGATGGGGTGCTTTTTCCTCTGTTAAGAATACATGGAAATAGCAAAATCATCTTTTGTCTGGGAGCATTTTTTTTGTGTAAACATGCTTGTTGGCTTTTATCTTGAGTTTACACATAAAGAAAACCATCCAGAATATACGTTTCACTTCCTAGAAATATTTTGAAATGCACATATTCTGGCATGTTTTCTTTCTTTTTTTTAAATTTAATTAAAAAAAAATTATATCCAAATTAGCATCTAGTGCAACAATGATTTCAGGAGTAGATTCCTTAGTGCCCCTTACCCATTTAGCCCATCCCCCTTCCCACAACCCCTCCAGTAACCCTCTGTTTGTTCTCCATATTTATGAGTCTCTTATGCATTGTCCCCCTCCCTGTTTTTATATTATTTTTATTTCCCTTCCCTTACGTTCATCTGTTTGTCTGTTAAAGTCCTCATATGAGTGAAGTCATATGATATTTGTCTTTCTCTAATTTTGCTTAGCATAATACCCTCCGGTTCCATCCATGTAGTTGCAAATGGCAAGATTTCATCCTTTTTGATTGCTGAGTAATACTCCGTTGTACATATATACATCTTTATCCATTCATCCATCGATGGACATTTGGGCTCTTTCCATACTTTGGCTATTATTGATAGTGCTGCTATAAACATGGGGGTGCATGTGTCCCTTCGAAGCAGCACACCTTTACCCCATGGATAAATACCTAGTAGTGCAATTGCTGGGTCGTAGGGTAGTTCTACTTTTAGTTTTTTGAGGAACCTCCACACTGTTTTCCAGAGTGGCTGCACCAGCTTGCATTCCTATCTGGCATGTTTTCTAGAGACCATATTTGTCACAGCTTTAGTGACAGAGGCTAGCATGTAAGATTAATTTGAATTTCCGTAGATTTATTTTTCCAATAATCCTTGCAAAGGGGAATAGTAATAGTATGTGTCTCTGTGAACCAGACTGTAGTGCTGAAAAAGAAACAGAGGAATGTGCTCATTTCCCCATTCTCCATCTGAGTGTTGATTACAAGGGATAAACGAAAGAATCATCATGAGAATCCATACAGGTTAGTTTAGGAGGGAACATGCTGGGCTTACACATGAACGTGAGCTCTGTGGAATTTTTATCTGCTTTTCTAGGCTGTTGTATTCCCAGTACCTGAAAAATGCTTGTCACATCAGCAGTAAATATTTGTTGAATATATACGATTTTCAGTCAGACACTTAATTGATAAATGCATTTCCTGCCTGGGTGAATCTGGAGGGTTGAGCCTCACTTTCCTCATGTCTCAATCCAAGACCCCACCATACACTACAGTTGTGAGTATTAAGAGAGAATGTGCGTCAACTATCCGACACGGGGCCGAGGACAGAGTAAAAACTCAGTACATGATGGTGGTGGTGGTGGTTATTGTATTATGGTATTAAGAGGTCATGATCAGTAACTTTCTCCCCAAACCAATGAGGACAGCGCACATCAGTGCTGCAGAAGCAAGTTATATTAAGAAAGTGTCTCCCAGCTATGAGGGTTGGTAAATAGTTGCTAACCAATGGAAGTTCTGGAAACTCTTTGTTCTAGAGCCATCCAGAATTAGAGTATTTGTGCTCTACAGTATCTGAAGGCACTGAAATGAGGTGACCCCTGAAGGTCGCCTAGCCTTACGATGCTATAAACTGATTCAACACACAGGACAACCAGGGATGTGAGGTCAGACGTGGAAATGTATTTCGGCACGCTTGCCAATAAACGTCAAGATAAAAGAGTAGTCTGCTTTTTTTCTTCCTTTAAGAAAATTCTTCTACACCTGGAGCATGTGTTACAGTTGCCTGAAATTTTAAGTTGTTGATCAATCTAATGATCAGCTCAATGGAAACACAAATCCACAGTCTCCCCTCATTTTGTCCAGACTGAAAGGGTAGTGAATGGTAACTTTGGCAAGGAGACCTCTGCTTGGGCCACGGCTTCTGTGTTTATAAAAGCATAGCAAGCATTCCTCGTGTCTCATGAACATCAGACACGTGATTCTAAAGTGGAAACAGGGTTACCTTTTCTCGAACCGACTCCCCGGGAACCAGCTGAGGCTCCATGGTGATGAACAGGGTGATGTAGGAGCCTTCACTCAGGCTTCGCACGGAGTCAAAACCCCGCTCGATAATCATGCTCCGTTCCTTACTGTAGCCCAGGAGAACGGGGGGAATGTCTATTTTAAATGTCCCATCAATCTGTGAACAACATATGACTTGGTAAACACCCTGGTGGTTTTCCAACCCAAGTTCAAAGGCAAGTGTCAACTCCTCGCTGTCCGATGAATCCAACAAAGACTGCTCAGACTGGCATTCGAGGCTCACCCCATCCTTCTGGGCATGTTGCCCTGAGCTCTCTCTACATCTCTGCCTCTTCCCAGTTCAGCAGAGCACATACCAGCTACTCAGGTTGATGTGACAGTATGTCACCTGGGTTCCAATCCTGGATTACACTCCAAGTGTCCCAGTTTGTGCATTTATAGAGACAATAATAGTACCCATTTGTAGGGTGGTTACGTGTGCTGAATGAGTAGATGTAAAATACTAAGAAAAATGCCTGGCATATGCTCAGTGCTCAGTAAGCGTTGGCCAGAAGCCATTCCCTTTTTCTGGAATGCCCCAGCTTTTCATCCCCCCTTTCAGAGTATTAATTCTATTTTCTAGGCTCAGGCCAGATGTTATCTCCTTTGTGAATTATTTTGTAATCACTAGCAGCCTCACATCGAGTTTGTTTCTTCTGCTATTACCATGACACATTCTGCAGACCTTACAGTTGTATGCACATCTATCACTTTGTTCCAGATACCAGATTTCTCTCCATGAATAGGATTATAGTTCACCCACGATTCTATCACCCTTTCCCAACGTAGAGCAGCGCTTTGTGTACCCAGCAGGTGCTCGATACATGTGGGCTTAATGCATTACAAGCCACTCACGTAAATTGACCTGGCTTCTGTGGAGGTTCCAAAAGACAGGACTTTTTCATTTTGGCCTAGCCAGTCCAACAATAAGTTTATTAAAGATTGTCTAGGGCTACACAACTATTCAGGGCTGGAACTTGAAATTCACCGACTTATGGAGAATCCGGTTTTCATTTCAGTCTGTAGCGGCATTTATGTCTCAGAAGAAATAGAGAAAGAAGTTCAACTTTCAGTGACTATGCCTTCCAGCGAGGAATTAAGTGAGCTGTTGTTTACTTTCCTCCTTACATCGGCGCTTTCCCCTGAAGCCTGCACCCGGGCAGGTGAGAGAATACAGGGACAAGGATACAAAAACAAGCCATACACAGTGCACCTGAAAGAACGGAGCACATCTGATGACCCAGGAAGCAACGGGCACTGTCTCCAAATAATTGGTGCAAGGACTTCAGACAGGGTTTCTCAACCTGGGCACAGTTGATATTTGGGGCCTGACTGTCTGGGGGGGGGGGCTGTCCTTGCATCATGGGGGGTTGGCAGCATCCCTGACCTCCACGGACAAGATGGCAATGGCTCCTCCGCTAGCTGTGACAACCAGTCATGTCTCCAGACACTGCCAAAAGTCCCCTGCAGGTACACGTAAGGGTACGAGCTTTGGAGTCAGAGAAAACTTAAATGACAAATGTAATAACATCACTCTCAGAAGTAACATTGAAATGGATAAACCCAAACATTGAATCGTTCTCTCTCCCTCTACCAATCTCATTCCCCAGGGATAAGCAATGTGAGCATTGTGGGAAGTTGGTAAAAGTGAATCCTGTAAGCTTTGGGATTTGAGTAATGACTTCACCTCGCGAGGCTTGTTTCGTCATCTGTAAAATGGCGACAGTAAAGCCTATTGGGTTGTTGTGAGATTAAATGAGGTGACATACAGACTAGCAGGTAATGGCATGTAATATGTGACAAGTATAGTCATTCCTACTATTATTAGTGAGTCAGGATTCTACTTGTTATGTGTAGCTCCAAACCAGGACCTACGGATAGGGATGCACAGATTATGGCACAGTTCAGGGAAGAAGTCTGTAGCAGAGAGCTATGGCAAAGAGAGCAAGTTGCCTCATGAAGTCGTGAGTTCCCCGTTTCTAGGGGCACTCAAACAGAGTATAGATATTACCAGAATGCAGTAAAGGAGATTCATTTATCCAGAAGGGATTTGGAGCAGTTACCTCCGAGTACCCTTCCAGGTGTGAAATTCAGCATTGCCGGATAACATGGCACTTTCGTTTACAAACTGATGAGCTCTTAATTTTTTTGTTTCCATTTAAAATCTATTCAAAGAGGGACACGAAAATGTTTTGGCCAGCACATCACTGAAGCGTCACCTGTAGACTGTCCCTTTGTCTAGGGGGAGAACTGCAATTCCAATTATCTTGGAGATTCCAACCCATCCAAGCCCCAGGCTTGCTGGAGACTGTGTGGCCCAGGCGACACTTGCTCTGTGTGGTCGCCACGTGTGGAATTAAACCGTTCCCTCAGTCGCTGTGTGAGATTAGCTACAGTCTTGCGGCTCAAAGCCTCCTGTTGCCATGGATTTAATACCAGGATATTAAAGCCATTTTAGAATCTTTCACTGTCCCAGAGTTGTTAACCTAATGGGTCCCCTTAAGCAAAATCATTAGACTCTGAAGAAGAGCGTCTCAGCTGAATGAGATCGTGCTAACCATTTTTCACGTTTGAAATAGCGAGGACTCTAGAAACATTAATAGAATGCACTTGATTCAATGGACTATCACTGTCCTGCTTGTTCCCTTCAAGTTCGTTTCTGGCGTCCATCCACTCCACTTTTGTCATTTTGACAAGTTTCCACTTTGTCCCACCTTCTGCCTCACTTCTATGTAAATGACAGAAAAATTCTCAGATTGGAACAGCCCTACATTAACTACTACCTCCAAGGGAGATCGATGTTTAATAAGCCACGCAAATATGACAGAAGATCGACGGCTTTTTATCTTTCTGACAACGACTTGCATATAGGCTCCCTCAGTGTGGAGGGCACAGACCTGCCAAGAAAGCTGTAATAGGAAAAACGGACACAGCCATTCCCCACTCCCATGGAATTCTGGCTTTAGGTGCTTACCTTGGCTTGGAAATATATCGTGCTAAATGGAATCTTCACGCATCCCAACCAGTGTCTCTCAATACGGGTGTGGGTTCCACTTCCTCTTTCACGGTCATCCTGAAGGAAGGTGGGAGGCAGTAATTGTTTAAGAACGTCAGCCTCACATTTGATTAACGTGGCCACAGGAAGGTAGAGGGGGTTTAGCTGAAACTACGTGAGCTAGGTTAGGCAGCCCTAAGTCACATTCTGCTTCAGTGACTTAATCGTTTAGTGACCCTAACGATGTCACTTAGCCCTTCTGAACCTCAGTTTCCCCATTACTAATTTTTTTTTTAAAAGTAGGCTTCACGCCCAGCACAGAGCCCACTGTGGGGCTTGAACTCAAGACCCCGAGATCAAGACCGGAGCTGAGGTCAAGAATAGATAACTTAACCGACTGAGCCACCCAGGCGCCCCGCTATATTGGAGATTTAACAGTCTACTTCACAAAGTTATTCTAGAATTAAGACCATGTATGCTAGGCACCCAGTGCAATTTCTGGAAGGTAGCAGACACTCAGCTGAAAATAAGAAAGCTAGTTCCCTCCCTCCCTTTTCCTTTTCCCGTTTATACATGTCAAGTTTCAAACATTTCAAACGCCACAGAGATGGGAAATGAGTTAGGGACTTAGAATGAGTGGAGGGCATGAAAATGAGTGCAGACGTCCTCCTCAACACTGTGAACTCACCTCGAGGACATCATAGAGCACTTCATCAAAAATGTTAATGAACACGTCATCTTTCACTGACTGCAGACTGCTTGTGCTGTAGTCTCCATTGGGGGCCCTGCAAATGGGGACACGTGACCCGGGACTATGAACATGGGCAAAATGGAAGCAATGAGCACTCAGATCTCACAGTGTGAAAAATACCCAAATATGAGCATAGATATGAGGATTAAAAGCCGTGATTTCACCTCGAATATTTATCTTTATCCTGGGATGCGATAACATAATCCCTATACTCGAGTGGAAGGGGCACTAGACTAGAGGCCCCGCGCAGAGAGATACCGCCCCCTGCCCCTCCATCTGCTGGCTTGTCCCGTCGAGTCTCCCGTCATCCCCCCAACCTGCGTGGTGAGCCCTGCCAGGAGCCAGCTGGCCATAGCTGGGTTGGCTGGGGGGACAGGCTACGTTCAAAGTCTCCAGCTGGCACCCGTGCCGGAATGCAGATTTCCTAAGCAACTGGGCTGTAGAAGATGCTTCTCCGGCAGACCATTCCCCAGTCATAGACCTCCTAGTGTCATATGGCTGGTTGAATGGTCCCTGCCTCCCACTCACTTTCCCCACAGATAACCAAACGCAGTGCAGGCACGAGGTTCCTCTCCTGTACTGTCGCTGCTCTGAGTCCGGGCCTGGCCCAAGCTGGCTGCTCTGTGGCACGGCCCAAGACCGGGCCACTGTGTGTATTTTGTCAAGCATTTTGCCTTTACGTTTTCTCATTCTTTATGCTTCTTCTATGCATAATAGTGGTGCGTGTCCCTCTCTTCTTTTTTTTTTTTTTTTAATTTATTATTATTATTTTTTAATGTTTATTTATTTATGAGACAGAGAGAGAGCATGAACGGGGGAGCATCAGAGAGAGGGAGACACAGAATCTGAAACAGGCTCCAGGCTCTGAGCTGTCAGCACAGAGCCCGACGCGGGGCTTGAACTCACGGACCGCAAGATCATGACCTGAGCCGAAGTCGGCCGCTTAACCAACTAAGCCACCCAGGCGCCCCGCGTGTCCCTCTCTTCTGACCGAACTGGCTCTAAGCCTTGCTCTGTCTCTAAGGTACTTCCACCTGTGGGTTTTGATTGCTGTAAAAGTAGAATGGTAATTTCTAAGGAAGCATCAAGGTCTGAAATAAGGAGTCTTTTAAATATCTAAAATCATTTAATTAAAGTTTTAAATCCCTATGTGTTATTTCTGGCGAGGAAGAAAGCATAATTATGGAAAATAGGGAGTGCCAGACTAGAGAGGTTATTTGAAGCTTCCAGAGTCAGGGAGACGAGGAACAAAGGAAAAGCAGTGTAGGGGCCATGGGGTCAAGGGAATGGGAAACTTAGGGCTACAAAAAGCCAGAGCCTGGAGAGGCATGGGCATGTCCCAACAATGAACCCGAGTTTCAAAAGTTGGACATTTTCCCATTTTAGTCTTGGTCGGAGTCCCCTGTGGTACAAGAGCAACAGAATGGGACTCAGTGTCAGGCTCCTGTAGAACCTTTCACTGTGGCCTTTTCCCCCCGGGGCTCCATTTTACTCACATTTCTTCAAAATATCCTATAGTTCCCTAAAGAAGAAAATATGCTCACCTAAATGGAAGTTCAAGTTCTTCATTCCAGCTGGGGTTTGGTCCTTCAGCTGTAGTTGTGTGGCAAATCGTTCGTTGAAAAGAAACTTCTACAAAAGGACGCACTAAAACCTTAAACACAAGAGCGGATCATGAGAGTCTAGAACAATTAGCTGAATTATTTTGTTCTTAGCAGAGGTAGAATATGTTTACCAAAGAGTATGTTTCCAAAGAAAATGAAGTGGAAAAGAGATGATAAAGTTTGTAGGCAGTTATTAAGGGGCAAGCTTCTAAGCAGAAACCCAGAATTGAGGTATTTCACCTGGCCGAGGGGGTAGTCAGCACTGTGGGTTGGGCTGTGTGTGGTTGGGGAGGCAGCATGCTTTTCGCTGAAAGTCCTTGAAGACCTTGATGGCTGCTGGAATTTGCTAGGAGGGAAAATGTATGACAGAAATTAATGACAAGAAAGGTCTAATGAGATACTCAGCAAGGTGGCTTCTCCGAAGACGTATGGCTCTGGTGACAGACATTTTCTTAAGTTTGTTGCCACCTCAGAAAGCTTCTTCCACCGCTAGGCCTGCATGTTTGGCCGGAACGGAGAAAAGGGTCCTCTCCACCCACTCCTCTCCCAGGGGGTGCCCTAATGAGGAATCTGTTCCCCCAACAAGAGAGAGCCTCAGTTCCTCTGGGAACTGAGTGGCCGAATCTTCAGCTCCCTGGCCAGTCTGCCCCATCTCGTCCAGTTCCCCTCCCACTGCATTCTCCGTGACCCTGCGCTTTCCAGTAACCTCGAGCTACCTATCCTCAGTAAGACCCTCTCTCCAGGCCCTGCCATGCCTCTCTGGGAAAGAGGCGCTCAGAGATTCCTAGCTAGAGTTAGGATGTATGGGTCTTGCCCTCTTTCCCTTTGGGGATTCTTTTTTTAATTTTTTTTTAATGTTTATTTACTTTTGAGAGACAGAGACAGAGTGTGAGCCAAGAAGGGGCAGAGAGAGAGGGGGACACAGAATCTGAAGCAGGCTCCAGGCTCCGAGTTGTCAGCACAGAGCCCGACACAGGGCTCGAACCCACGAACTGTGAGGTTGTGACCTGAGCCGAAGTCTGGCGCTTAACCGACTGAGCCACCCAGACGCCCCATCCCTTTTGGGATTCTTAACAAAAAGAAACGAAGGTCACCTCCGGAGGGTCTCTCCCAGCCACCACTCCCCTCATCCTAACAACGCACCTGCATATTTGTACTGAAGTTTATGACTTACCAAGTATTTCATATTCATTACCAGGCAAAGTAGAAATTCTCTCTTTCTACCAAACTGTCTAACCTTTTCCCAGATAAGAGTTTCGGACAAACCATGAGACAATAAGAGTAGATTATTTAACACAACAGCTGCCAGAGAAACCCTTTTTCTTTCTGGAATGCCATCGATTACAGCATTACAGAAACATCTGTGAAGTGCCCACTGTATTTGAAGCCCTGTGTTAGACTCTGGAGCTGCAAAGACAAATCAGACACACTGCAGCTCCAGCTAAAATGGCCGGTAGACGCGTAAAGAAATAATCACAATACAGTGGGATACACATTAGCCCATCGGGATGGGCGCGAGCCATCAGAGTACAGAGAGGGGGATGAAGAAGAAAAAATCCTATTCAGTTGGATGCAAAGGTAGAGGGTCAAGATTCAGGCGGGCTTAATGCACGAGTTGATATCTGAGCTGTCTGGATGAGCCTACACTGAAATGTAGAGCACAGAGGATCAACTAAGCTTCCTTGTAATTTGAATGAAATGGTTTAACACTTAAAAGGTATTCTGTAGAGGGGCGCCTGGGTGGCTCAGTCAGTTATGTGTCTGACTCTTGGTTCCGGCTCGGGTCACGATCTCACGGTTTCTGAGTTCAAGCCCCCGTGTCAGGCTCTGCGCTGCCCCTCCCCTGCCCTCTCTCTCTTTCTCTCAGATAAAGAAACTTAAGAAAATTAAAAAAAAAATTCTATAGAGACAAAGATAAGAGAAACACCTGTACGTTATTTTAAAAGACAGCTTTACTCCCCACGGTTGAGCCGTGACGTAATCAAGGTGAAGGGGTTGGGCTGTGGCTCCTCAGAGATTCAAGAGCTTGAATGCACACTTACTAGTGACCAAATGCTGGGAACAGTGGGTGACATCAGATGTTCTGTGACGGGTGGAAGACTTAGTAAAACAATAGGGCAAAAGACTGGATGGGGGATCAATTTCACGGGAAGACCCTGGGGAGGAAAGAAAGTGCCACAGGCCAGATCGGTGTTCTTCTGTGGATCAGACCGAGCTCGATGACCCTGGACAAGTCACCCAGACATTTGCCCTGTCTTAAAATGGAGACAGCAATCGTAGCGAGAAGCAAGTGACATAATACACACGAAAGAGGCTTAGCGTAATGTCTGGAACCCGACGAATGGGCGAGAAAGCGCAGCCTCCCTCCTTACACTGGCAGGTGCATCGGCAGATCCAAGTTTTAATTCTGGCTCCTTCTTACTTCACGAGACCAGTGCTCTAACCCCCCCGAGCTCCGGAGCCACTCTTTCTTTCTTTAATTCTTGCTCATCTCTGTTCTCTAAGGGGATAAGAAACTCAGGCTCACCTTACTCTGGTTGAGGGGTCGCCCTGTGCCCCAGTGTCGTGGAACACAGCAGGCATCCCTCATTTCTCAGAGCAGATTAAGGGGAAGTCACATTTTTATGCTCAGAGGGTGTATGTTCAGCACCTAGGACATAACACCTTTCGGGTATCTGCCCTGCTCACACCCGCTTCTCTGAGAACTGTTCCCCACCTTCAGGCCTGGGCCTGGGGACCCTGCCTCTCTGGTTATATAGGTGATTAGACCATGGGTCAACACCTGACCCAAGTTAGAACCCTCAGCTTCTCTCCTGAGAAGCTGATGCTTGTGGACGGTGCCCTGGCTGAATGGATGGCTTCCCTCACAGGGAGAAGAATAAAGCAAACCCACAGAAGGAAGTGAGCAACAGAGACCACGGGCCTCAGAAGAGCCACCCCAATCTTTACGGTCCACTGTGTAGTTCAGCTGTGCCTCTTTTTAAAAAAAATTTTTTTTTAATGTTTTTTATTTATTTTTGAGACAGAGGGAGACAGAGTATGAGCAGGGGAGGGGTAGAGAGAGGGGGAGACACAGAATCGGAAGCAGGCTCCAGGCTCTGAGCTGTCAGCACAGAACCCGATGCAGGGTTGAACCCAAGAACCGTGAGATCATGACCTGAGCTGAAGTCGGATGCTTAACGGAGTGAGCCACCCAGGCGCCCCCAGCTGTGCCTCTTAACCTTGAGTTCTTTGAGACACAATAAATCCCCTCTTGAGCCTAAATTGACTGAGTTGGTCTATGACTTGCAACCGACAGGGCTTTGGCTTCCGGAAGACCTCCCCCCATCCCTGGACAGAACAGCGACTGCGTTAAAGGTGGGAGTGGACGTGCTATAGAGAAGTGAACCACTCGGCGGGGCCCCTGTCCTCTCCATCCCAGGGCTGTCTGGACGGCTCTCACCTTGCTGTCGCCTTCCTCACAGGAATGTCATAAGCCCGGATAATGTTCACCAGCACCTTTATGTCTCCGTCGGACAGGTTCTGGGCCGTCACCTTCTTCCGGCCTTTTCTCCTTGGCCTCAGTGGTCGCTTTTGTTCTGCCAGCTTGAAAAGGCTTAGCCCCAAAATGCTAATGATTACAGAACAGGATTAGGACTCTAAGGAAAAGAAAGATCTGGAAAGTTGTGAGACAGCTTCCCAAACTCTCCCCCTAGGTCCCTCAAAGGCCCCTGAAAAACTCTTTTGTCTGTTTAAGGAGGGTGGAAATCGCCAAGGAATTCTCCCGAGACTGGGGAGAGCCTCTGGGGTGGATCACTAAGCCGGATTTCAGCTGCTACCGATCAGAGGAAGAAAAGTGTGCTCGGGCCCCTCCGCCTCGTGCTCTGCCTTGCTCATCCCGGGTCCCTCCCCCTCAACTGTGCAGGTGCTCTCCTGCTCTCCTGGCCCCAGGGGCCCAGCCACACTGCAGGAAGGGGTGCTCCCTCTCCTGAGCCCCAGGGCACTTCCCGGGGGGGGACTCCTGGGTCTGCTCTTTGACCTTGGGCAAATTTGCTCACCTCTTTACGTCTCTGTTTCATCATCTGTAAAATGGGGATAATCATACCTCCCTTCTGGGGTTGCAGAGAGGATAAAGTGAGGGGGTGTATGCAGAGCACCCCTGCCCTGGTCTAGCACTTGCTGGATACCCTAAAATGGTGGCTGCTGGGAAGATGACCGTGACACGATGGCAGTGGAAGGGGAAGGGCAGGAGGAGCCCCCTCATCCCTTCCCTCTCAATGAGGCAGAATCCCGCAAACACTTCCAGGAGCACACAAGCACTGTCGGGGAATCGTGGTGGGAGAAAGGGCCACGAAGCAGGTAATTCTATGCCGGCCCAAAGCCTGAACAGAAGCACAGAGGTGACTTTGTATCCACAAGCTGACATTACCGTGCCCAGCGCCAGGGGACAAGGCCAGCTGCACAGAGCCGGCTCTTGCTTCTCTGCCTCCCTGCTTGACCAGCGGCCTCTTTCCAAGGGGCACATGCCAGCCTTGGAGTTGGGTGGGGGGATGGCTCCCGAGGGACTCCTGTTTGTTCCCAGGGTCTTCTGTCTCACAGAGCAACTGCTATTTACCAGCACCTTCTATGATCAAGCAGAGTGCGAGGTGCCATACGCAGAATATTTCTAATCCTGACAAGTAGAACGTTTACCCCAGTTCTCATATGAAGTAACCGGAGGCTTCTGGGAGGTGACAGGTGACAGGTGTCTGGGAGGTGACAGGATTTGCTGAAGGCTCCCAGGGGGAGAGCTGGGGTTCCAACTCTGGTCACTCTGACTTAAACAGCCAGCTTCTTCCTCTTTTAAAAATACTTACATATATTTATTTCTAACTCACTTAAAACAAGAGCAGACCCATCACATGTTAACATAATGTAAAGGTATGAAAAATAGCTATCTTTCCCCCACCAAAAAAAAAAAAAAAAAAAGAGAGAGTGTGAGGACAGTGATACCGTAAAACTTTTTCTGTGTGTGACTTGTTATCTACATTTTAGTGTTGTTAATTTATTTTTACTGAGATATAGTTGACATAGAACGAACGACTAAATTTCAGGCATAGATACATTTAGATACTGGGATATGACTGCCACCGTGGTGTTAGCTAACACCTCTAGAATGTCACATAATTATCATTTCTTTTTTTGTGGGGAGAACAATTAAGATCTAGACACTTAGTAACTTTGAAGTTTATGATACAGTACTGACTATATTCACCTGCTGTGCCTGAGATCTCCGGAGCTTTTTTATCTACCAGCTGCAAGTCTGTAAGCCTCCAGCAACATCTCCCCGATTCTCCCAACCCCTAGCCACTGGTAACCACCGTTCTACTCTGTGTTTAGGAGTTTGGCTTCTTTAGATTCCACATAGAAGTGAGATCATACAGTATTTGTCTTTCTCTGATTTATCTCACTTAGCATAATGCCCTCAAGGTTCATGTTCTTGCCACTGAAACCTGTCTTATTAATCACTCTGCCAGGACACCCACCTAACCCAAACTTGGGGACCTCAGAGGGACACCTTTGCCAGGGGGTCCTAACGTGGCACATCCTTTCCCTTTGTCGAAACTTCTCCCCTTTTCTCAGGACACTTGGCTGCCCTCCCAGGAGTCAGCATGGGAACATCTTGGCGGCTGGGACCATTAAATATAGAAACATCTTAGTTTAACACTAAGAACAAACCAAAATTAAAAGAAGAAAGAACATACCCTGAGCCTTCAGAACTTAATGCAGAAAGTAAAGCAGAAAAAGAAAAAAGAAAGAAATGAAATGGAAAAACAGCAAGAAATATCATCATCTATTCTAAAGTGTAAGTTTCATGACTGAAAAAATACAGTGACTGGACTCTGGGCCTGGAACGAAGAGGGAGGGTTTGCGTGAATTTGTGTGGGTACAGCCCTTCCTTCTGTACATGGACGGAGGCCAAGTCCAAGAAAGGGACTGCCATGCATAGACATTTTTTGTCTCCTTCCCAGCTTGGTGGTGGAGACGAGGCGCATGATAGGAAATCACCTTTTTAGGAGATCAAGAGATTTAATCACAGAAAGGGTCAGGAAGTTAGTGGGGTACACAAGACCACCAGTATAGAAAGTTATTTTTCATCTTTTATGCTTCCACTTTGAGTTGAGAACATGTAAGGATTATTCTAATAGGGAAATCAATCAAGCAAATGCAGTCAATCCCCAACTTCTATGTAAATCTCCATTTTCCCTGTTGCCCCTGTCCCCTCACCAAACACACAGCAGCTCTCTGCCTCCCCCCAGCCCCTGACCTGGGGCCGCAGTGCTCGTTCCGGCCACCCCCTCTGTCTAGTGTGGGGGAGTGAGGGGCAGTGTGGCGAGGGGAGGTGGAGGGCAGGAGCGTGGGCGGGAGGGCAATGCCGTCAGACGTGGTCTGATGGCAGCAAGGAACTGGCAAAGGCTGTGAAGTGGACTTGGGAGGTGAGATGGTGTCTACTGGGCATATGATGGAGAGCATCTCATGCGACTTAACAAAACCCCCCCAACTAAGGTAACCATTAGGCATCGATCACGTTTTACTGGTTCCCAGCAATACTGGGGGCCCAAGCGCATACCATGCAAGGATAAGAATTCTCTATTTACATGAAAATTTTCATATAATACAATAAAAATAATTTTTATAAGAAACAAAAGATTTGTTTGCTTTTACCTGATATTGGGAACTTCTTCTTCTACTATCAAATCCGAAAGAAGAAAATGGTGTTTTGCAATTAGGAAACGATTGATCACTGATTCTCTAACCTGAGGACAAACGTGTATTTTATTTAAAATGTTCCTGTCACATAGACTTCACAGGTCACTCCCTAAACCCCTTTGAGTGTTCACCCGATGTCACCTCAGTTGTCCCAGCACACTTGCACTTTCCTCCCCAGCGCTGATCTCTTCCCCTATAAATCACCCCGCTTTGCTTGTTAGTGTAAGCTCCCTAAGGCACAGGGGTTTCTGTTTTGTTCACTGCTCTGTTCTTGGGACCTGGGAAATTTCCTGGTGGATGACAGTGGAATTTTTCAGAATGAATGAATAATTGCAAAAAATAGGACCGATCTTGAAGCACACACATTTCAGATTCTGGAGTTCTTCCTCTATTCAGATTGATTTACTTTTTTTTTTTTTTTTTTTTAATTTGTTTTTAGAGAAAGAGTGCAAGCAGGGGGAGGGGCAGCCGAGGGGAGAGAGAGAGTGAGAGTGAGGGAGACAGAGAAGGAGAATCCCAAGCAGGCTCCACACTCAGCACGGAGCCAGACGTGGGGCTTGATTCCATGGCCTTGGGATCATGACCTGAGCTGAAACCAGGAGTCGGATGCTTAACTGACTGAGCCACTCAGGCACCCTTAGACTGGTTTACTTTCTAATTATTCTTTATTTTTTTTTAAAGTTTATTTATTTTGAAAGAGAGAGAGAGTGCAAACGGGGCAGAGAGAGGGGGAGAGAATCCCAAGCAGGCTCTGTGCTGTCAGCGCAGAGCCCAAAGCAGGGCTCGAACCCACGAACCATGAGATCATGACCTGAACCGAAATCAAGAGTCATACGCTCAACCGAGCCACCCAGATGCCCCTCTAATTATTCTTCAAATAGAGGGCCTCTGAAATGTCATAAGTTGTTTTCTTATAAGGAGCTGCAGGGTAGATCAACTGGATGGGAAAAATGTAGTGTAGTGGCTGTAGCATTTCCTACAAGTTACATTTACTAAACGAAGGAAGGGCAAACGGGTATTTCAAGTTTTTAGTGCATTAGGGCAGTTAGTACGTGGCTCATAAAACTTTTTCATTACAAAGGTGATATGATGCAAACATTCAAATATGAGAAAAATCACGACTTAGAAATTGTGTCCCCTGTACTCATACTCCACGTAAGATAACCACTGATAATAAGCTGAGATACATCCTAGTGTTTCACATGTTCAAATTAATTTCTTATCTGTAATTACGAGCAAATAAGTGATAGTTAAGTATCCCATAGATAACTCGGAAGAATAAAGACCACTCTCCCCCCAGTCTTAGGGTGCTGGCTATGTTCCCCCGGTGGGGACTCTGTAAAATGATTTTCCTTACCTGTTGGAGGTACTTGGCTACCATGGCCCTATGGGGATCTATGTGGTCCTTGGTTTCAATTACATTTCTGTCTCGTAACCGTTTCTCATAGTCCTAAGATGAAAAAGGAATAATTTTATGATTTTAAAGTACTAGTACCCCTCCCCCCCATGCCCTTCTTGAGACGACAGAATTTATCCCATGTGGTTCAAGTAATAAACTATGGTTCTAAATGTGTCTTCCACCTTCCTCTTCACAATTGGTTTCAAAATTGATCTTTGACGCAGTATGCCAGTTTTGGAATCAGTTGGTTGAACTGCCTTAGAAGTAGAAGATAATTCTGTAGAGCAATTTCAACTCAGGATGTTCATGTAGGAAGACACAGAGATACAGAGATAACAGAGAGACCCCAGAAGCTCAGCTCACCCAAGCAACTTAGCCGAAGCGTCTGCTTACATTTTTGTCTTTTCTATTTTAAGTAGAGCAATGGCAAAAATAATAAGTAGCCTCTGGCTGCAGCTGATTTGGGTTGCCTCCCTGGAGGAGAGTGGTGGGTGGGTTAGCTCTGTCTTAGGCTGCCGTGCTTTGCTCTGTCAATAAAATTTTCGGGGGCCGGGGAGCTGCCATGTTCTGCTTTAGTCCTCTGGCCACAGCTCAATATCCAGGGTCGCTCCTAACCCGGCCTGGGCAACTCAAGCCAGCTGTTCCCAAGATTTTTAAGCTTGGGACAAAAGGACACCTCTCTCTCTGCTGGCTGAAGCCACTAGATGTGAGCTTGGATGATGCTGGTGACCATGCAGCCAAGTAGAGAATCTGCCCACAACGAGGACCAAGGGAAGCCCAGGCAGGACAGAACTGCGTCCTGGTGAGTGTTCAGGTTCTGGATCGGGTGTCCCTGAGGCATACGTGAACTCCTGCCATTCACGCCCCCTTAGATATTTAATCCATTTTGGCATTTCATCATCCAATAAACTTTCTCGGTGCCCAAGGTAGCTTCATTTGGCTTTTTATCACTTACCATCACGAGTCCCAACTAATACAAAGAAGAACCAAGTCATCAAAAATATTCTCCAATAGTTTCTATAGTTTCTGCATAAAAAATCATACTGGGTTCCATTTCTAATGACTCCCCATTTACCTCAGCAAACACTAACTTGCCCGTCAGGCTTTCACTGGCCTGTCCGGCCTACACTGGCCTTTCACCTGTAGTTCCTCAAAGGCTCACCACCTGCCAGGGACCCCTCCACAGCCAAGCCTGTGCCCAGCCCCGCCCCCGGGCCCCCCCCCCCCCCCCTGGCCCCCGGGGGGCCCCCCCCCCCCCCACAGTGTTTACCAGGCTTCCTAAATATTTAATGGATTAAAATGGCATTGAATTACTGACAGTTTGTTATAACGTGGCAGGATAATTTCCCATATTAACACGTAAGATACTTTTCAGACTTACGATTCTAATGCCTCTTAGTTTATATGTCATTATATTGGGCAAAGAGACTACTTAAACATTAAGTGTAAAAAAAAAATAATGGAAAAGTTATGTGAAGCGTTCGAAACGAGAAACCAACATCGCTACGGAGAACACGACAGCAAGAAGATACACTCATCATAGTACAAGCCAAATGGCACAGACATATTTAATTACTGTATTAACTCCTCCATGGCAATTTCTTACCTGGAATACCTTTTCCATAATTTCCCGGTCATATGCTGGAATTTGCTTGTAATTTCGGAATTCTGGCACCTCTTGGCTTCTAAGACAAAGAAGCCGGAATCGTTTGGATCTATTTAACTCCTCATCTGAAACAAAGTTAAATTCTTGCTGCAGCTGTTCCAGTCGAAAGAAATCAGGGACGTAGGATTCACCGCTAGTAGCAACCTATGGAAAACAGAAGAGGCACAGCTTTGGATGGCAGGCAGATTGCATCTCAAGAAACCCAGCACCGGGCTCTCGGTTTGGGAATGGAAGCTTAAGAGTCTTAGACGGGGAGACTTGAAACATCCCGCATTTAAGGACAACATATGTTGAAATCTAATAGTAACGAGTCAGGTGCCGTTATATTCATGTCCTGGCTATAAAAAGTACCGCAACTCATTTTTCCAAAAAAAAAAAAAAAAAAAAAATCATAAAGTTCATTTTTTTGGGTACGCATGCTCCCCCCATAGGTGTTATGTAAATATACAGAGTGAAAATTGGGAGAGTTATATCAGTGTATTACTAGATGCCTGCAGGAAATAAGGTTGCGTATATACACAGTGTTACCATAAAATCTAATATGTGAATTTAATATATGTTATATGTAACTTAATATAACTTTAAAGATATATTTAACAAAATGTGATTTTTCAAATATACGTAGGCACACATGTAGATAAAGGCCCCAGAATTGGCTGGTCAGTTCAAATCAGTTGGCTGATCACCGGCTCCACGGTCATGCTGTCTCCAAACAGCACCTCGTGGCCCTGGTCACCGAGTAAAGACAGATCTGGGCGCCAGTCCCCGCTGCCCCGTACACCGGCTAGGAAAGGATGGTCTCAGGGTACCGCTGGGAGGCTGAGCGGGTGAGGCTACACTCTCCCGGGCGTCTGCTTGCCCCTCTGCTGGGTGCTCTGCCAGTGGGAACCTCCTCCTCGCAGAAGGAAAGCCAGGGAGCCGAGATTCGCCAGGGCTTTGCAGTGGGCGAGGTGATCCTGCTGTGAAAATCCATAAAAAGAGGTCCTGGGGCACCTGGGTGGCTCAGTTGGTCGAGCATCGGACTGTGGCTGATGCCAGATCATCAGGTCATGATCTTGCGGTTTCTGAGTTCGAGCCCCACATTGGGCTCACTGCTGTCAGTGTGGAGCCTGGAGCCTGCTTCAGGTCCTTTGTCCCCCCTCTCCCCTCTCTCTCTGCCCCTCCCCGGCTTGCACTCTCTCTCAAATATAAACAAATATTGAAAAAAAAATTGAAACAAGAAAGAGACAGGTCTGGAAGGCCATCCCTGTGTTTTGTCCTTCTACACGAAGACAAATAGTTAAAAAGAAAAAAAAAACGAAGGTGACATTTATACTATATTGTTGCTGATTTAAAATGGTAATCGAAACGTGATTTGAAACCTCTTTATGGAACAGACTACGCTCTAGGTAATGTGGTCTATTCCTCCTAATACTTCTCTTAGTCACACTAAGAAGTATCATTGAGTTGGAAGGAAAACTTATAAAGGCAAATGTCAGAATAAACCCAAGCTTGCTTTGCGACTTACCTTGGAAAGTCTAGGACAGAAATGAAAATGACAGAAATAAAAATGTTATCCTGGTTACAGTTACCCTGCTGATGAACTCCCACTAGTGAACATGGTTACAGAACGCGTTGCTGTGGTCACTTTCCGGATCATCTACTTGTTTATTATATTTTTGTGGGAATTATGACCTTGGGAGCAAAAACAATTGTATCTGCTACCAAGGAGAATCATTTACTGACTAATGTTCCATTTTATTTATAAACTCACTGAAGAAAGAATTTCGAATGTTATGATAGATGCAAGCAATTTATCTCATACATACTTAAATCTAAACGATAATCTAATTAATCATCAAATGGGAAAATAAACGAACAAAACCACCGTTTCTTAAAAGGCCTCACCAGGTGTGATGAACGGGCACGTGCTCTGAAATGGTCTTGGATCCGCGTCCTTACCGGCCATGTGACCTCGAGCAGGTGACTCTGAGCACCTGTACTCAGGTTCCTTTCCAGGGGAGGGGCCAAACAAGGCCTTTCGTTAGGGTTTTACAGAGGTTAGCGGTAAGAGGAACAGCAACACCGTAACAACAGCTAATATTTGCTGCACACCGATTGTGTGCCCCGCTAACTGTTGAGATGAGGCATTGCACGTCGTCATGGCCACACTGCGAGGGTGTCACAGTGCTTAGAAGCATGAGTGCTCGCCCTGATCACACAGCCAGGCAGGGGCAAAGCCGGCCTTGAAACCTGTCATTCAACCCGGCACGCGTGTTCTTAAACACTATCGCGCTGGAGAACACAATGCGAAAGAAAACGCGTGTAAAGGGTCGAGCTGTGTCTATTATTGGCACAGCAAGTGGAGAGATGCAGTGTGTGCATGATGGTGCCACGTTACCGAGATTAGCTGCATCAAAGGGGCATTGTTGGGGTCATTCGGGTCGAGCTTGGACTCTGCTGCCCACTTGGCCAACTTGTTCAAGTCTGTCAGTCCCGATGTGCCGATGGACGAGATGGCATCTGCTCTCTTCAAAGCACTGGAAAAGAAGTTAATGCCGTGAGATGGGCTTTTTCACAGAGCACTTTGCCTCAGGCCTGCGAAATCCCAGGGACGGCACTGCCTAAGGAGGCTGTTACGTCTAAGGGAGAAAATCTGATCACAAGGAAGGAGTTTTGCCGTTTTTCTTTGCTCGATGACTGCTATTAAATACGTTTTGGGGGGTGCGTGGGTGGCTCGGTCGGTTAAGCGTCTGACTCTTGATTTTGGCTCAGGTCACGATCTCATGACTCAAGAGTTGAAGCCCCACATCGGGCTCTGTGCTGACAGTGTGGAGCCTGCTTGGGATTCTCTCTCTCTTCCCCTCCCCCTGCTCACTCTGTCTCTGTCTCAAAAAAATAAATAAATAAACATTAAAAAATACACATTTCAGGGACCATAGAGAAGAGTGCATGGTAGAAGAAAATACTTGCACACCACACATCTGATAAGGGATTAATGTCTCAAGTATATATGGAACTCATAACTCAATAGCAATAACACAAAGAATCTAATTAAAACACGGGCAGAGGACCACAAATAGACGTTTCTCCAAAGAGGACATCCAGATGGCCAATAGACACGTGAAAAGATGCTCAACCGCACTTGTCATCAGGGAAATGCAAATCAAAACCACAGTGAGATATCACCTCGCACCTGTCAGAATGGCTAAAATAAAGAACACAAGAAAGAGTAAGTGTTGGCGAGGCTGTGGAGAAAAGGGAACCCCCGTGCACTGTTGGTGGGAATGTAAATTGGTGCGAACACCGGAGAACAGTCCGGAGGCTCCGCCAGAAATTAAAAGCGGAAGTGCCATGTGATTCAGCAATTCCGCTTGTGAGCATACACCTGAAGGACACAAAATCGCTGTCCTAAAGGGGTGTCTGCGCCCCCATGATTATTACAACATGATTCATGAGAGCCAAGGCGTGAAAACAACTGAAGTGCCCCTCAGTGGGTGAGTGGATAAAGAAAACGTGGGATGTCACCATAAAAAAGGAGGAATCCGGCCATTTGCAACAACATGGACGGAGCTCGAGGGCGTTGTGCTGGGTGAGATAAGTCACACAGAGCGAGGCAAATAAGGTGGGATCTCACTTATATCTGGAATCGAAACCAAAACCCAAAACCAAAACAAAACTTGTGGAAACAGAGAACGGGTCGGTGGTGGCCAGAGGTGGGGCGGGAGAGGCGGTGGCCAAAGGCGGTCAAGAAGTCCAAAGTTCTCGTTGTACGATAAAGACGGTCCAGAGATCTAACGCACAGTTGACAGTACTTCACCGCACATTTACAAACTGCTGAGAGAGCAGATCTTAAAAGTTCTCACGGCAAGGAAAGCACAACTTGCAGCTACGTGTGGTGATGGATGTAAGGTAGACTTACTGTGATTATTTCACAATATATCCACTTATCAAATCATTACATGGTACACCTTAAACTCATGCCACGTGTCAGTTATATCTCAATAAAACCAAAAAAAGAAAAAGAAGTATCCCTACAACCCTGCCCGGGGCGTAGAAGCGTCCCGCGTCCCTGGATCGGGGCCAGTGAGAAGGAGCCTGCGCATTCGGTTCAGGGTGGCCTGAGAGCCTCACTTCCCACTCACCTGGGGACCCCTCGTAGCCGAGGCCAAAATACAAGAGGAAAAAACGGACGCACAACGGATTGGGACACGACTGAATTCCCGGGAGGCCAGCGCTCTCAGCACCTTTGCGTCAGGGCTTTGTTAATGGAGCCGTGTCTCTTGCCTCTCACATTGTGTTCTACCTCCTCTCCTGAAGAGTGGGAGCTTTCGTCCCGGGTGTGAAACTCAGTGGAATGAGGACAGAATGCCGAGGCTCGAGGCCTCCTCTGGACGTGACCGCCCATCTCCTGACTGAGGAGGTGCTGACCAGATGTTCCTTGTTCTCGTCACAGGGACATCGGAATCGGGACGGAGAAGGCAGAAAGGGAGCGGAGCCTGGCCCGCTCTGTTTCCCCTCATGTCGAAAATGACAGTCTGTGACTTACAAACTGTCTTCTTGATGATCAGGATAAGTCCTTTTATTTATTATTATTATTATTATTTTTAAGTGCTTATTATTTTTGAGAGCGGGAGCACAGCAGGTGAGGGGCAGAGAGAGAGAGGGGGTCAGAAGATCTGAAAGTGGGCTCCACACTGAGAGCAGAGAGCCCGATGCAGGGCTTGAACTCACAAACCTCGAGATCATGACCTGAGTCCAAGTCTCATACTCGACCAACTGAGCCACCCAGGTGCCCCAAGTCCTCGTATTTTATGGTGGAGGCAACGGAGGCCCAGAATGGTTAAAGATGAACTCAAGACCCATCTGTTGGGGCAGGACAGAAGCCAGACTCGAACCCAGGCCACCTGGCCCCCATAGCCCAGGCTGCCTGGACAGGGACCAACCATAAGGAGGTGGGGCCTGCCTAGGGGTAAGTAGGTGAGGTACAGAGTGCCTAAGGATCTAGCAATCAAGGGAAAGAACTGACAATAGGGACCTTTATATAACCAGAAGGTTCTATGACAATCATCATTCACACTGAGGACCACCTATACGCAATCAGAGTCTCTGCATTTCCCCCCGTCTATAAAATGAAGCAAAAGAATACTTGAAGAATGAAGAATGAAGAAAAGAATACTTCACAGAGTTACCCGAGAGATTAAACAAGGCGAAATGCTTTTTGCTGTTTCTGGCACTGCTAAACATCTAATATTTATTAGGCTATTAATATTTTAATCTTTACCTCAAGTACCTTAAAAAACCATGAAATTACTAGCACATGAGAAAAAAGGGAAAGAATGTGATATTGCAAGCTTCCCCCCCCCCCCCCCCCCCCCCCCCGGATATCATTAATGCAAAGACATTACTCATCAAGTTATTATAGACACACATCACCTTCTAAATCCAATGTTCTGCTGTGACAGTGGAGGAATCAAAGGGATCCCATTTTCTCCAATGGCCCATGCCACGCTGTTGGACACTTTCCCCGAGGTCATGAGAATCAGTTGGTTGCTACCATCAGCTTCAAATGAGAAGGGCATTCCTAGGGAGACACCAGATTACACAGACGCTGTTTAGAAAAAGGGAGCGAACCCAGTCTTGGTGAGAAAGCAGACAGTAGGCGAACGGAACAGAGAGGATAGGGCTGGCAGGACAGAACACATAATTCACAGCAGCGGCACTGAAATTCTTCAGGCAGTGAGGTGCAGATAGGCCTCTTGGTTCCCTCTCTGACAGCAGGGTGTAGAGGTGACAATGAATGAGGCACTTTGGAGTGGGACCATTGGGTGCATATTCTGGTTCTGCCGCTTAACAGCTGTGTGACCACAAACAGATGACCTAACTTCTCGGAGCCTTAGTTTCTTTATACGTAAAATAGGGATAATAATAATACCTCCTAAAAAAGATTCCTGTGAAGACATCCATTTATTCACTCATCCAGTGGATACTAATTTGAGCTTCTGCTTGGCTCCAGGGACTATTCTAGGCGCGGCAGATGGCAGTAAAGACACAAAACTGATGAGAATCCCTGTTCTCAAGGAGTTGCTATTCCAGCAGGGGAGACAGGCAGTAAATAAGAGAAATGGGAGGAATGTATGGTTTGTTAGAAAGTGAGAAGTGTGAAGAGAAACCATAAATTAGGGAGTGTATACAGACAATGTGTATTTGGGGGTGGGTGGGAAAGGGCTGAACTTTTAGATGGGGTGGTAGGGAGGGCCTCCACAAGAGGGGACTTTTGAGTAAACGCCAGAAGAAAGTAAGGAAGTGAGACGATTTCTTGGGAAAGAGCATTTGTGGCAGGAGGAACAAGGCAAGTGCCCTAGGGAGGGAGTGCACCCGAATAAGGAGCCTTGTGTTACGTGGGGTCTTACATGCAGATCACTTAGCGTTTGGACCACTCAACAAATGTTAGCTATTCCTAAGCTACTGCGGCAACAGTAAGCCTCACTTACCGATTTGGCTTCTACCCATTGGAAATTAATGATAAAAAGCCTCGGGGCAGTTTGTTTAATCAAATAAAAGAAGAAAGATTTTCAAGCACTAAAAATAGTGACTTAGGGGTGCCTGGGTGTCTCAGTCAGTTGAGCGTCCAACTTTGGCTCAGGTCATGATCTCACAGTTTGTGGGTTTGAACCCCACATCAGGCTCTGTGCTGACAGCTCAGAGCCTGGAGCCTGCTTCAGATTCTCTCTCTCTCTCTCTCTCTCTCTCTCTCTCTCTCTGCCCCGCCTTCACTTGTGCTCCTTCTCTTTCTCTCTCTCTTTCTCAACAATAAATAAATAAACATTAAAAAAAGTAGTGCCTTCATGTCCTGGACTTACAGTTAATATTATTAGCCCAAAAATAATACCACTATTACACTGTAATAGCACCTTTGTGTTTTTTTCAGAGATCTTTCCTCTATATTGAACATCCACTTTAATCTTCAAAATAACCCCAAAACACATTAAAGGGGGTATCCTTAGATTCATTTTATGAATGAAGAAGATATTTAAAGAGATTACATCATTACTAGGGTCACAGAGCTTATCAGTGTGAGAATGGGAACTAAAGCCTAGGTCCCAGACTTTTATTTTATTTAAACATTTTTTTTAATGTTTATTTATTCTTGAGAGTGAGACAGAAAGACAGAGCATGAGAGTGAGACAGAAAGACAGAGAGAGAGGGAGACACAGAATCTGCAGCAGTCTGCAGGCTCTGAGCTGTCAGCACAGAGCCTGACGCTGGACTTGAACTCACGAACTGTGAGTTTGTGACCTGAGCCGAAGTCAGACGCTTAACCAGCTGAGCCACCCAGACACCCCTAGGTCTCCAGACTTTTAGGTTGATGATTGGATTTGAGCCCCCAAAGAATTCTTGCAGATAAATTTCCAAATATGTGCTCACAATAAAAAATCAAGAGACACACGAAGAAACAAGCCACCATGAATAAGAAGCAACAGGATCAGACCAATAAGCAGATAGGTACTGAAATGATCAGCTACAGAACGTTAAAAAAATATTTGTGATATGTTCTTAAAAATAAATGAAGTAGTGAAGGAATAAAACAATGAAATGGTTGAGAGTCTGAGGAAAGGACAAACATTATCAGAACTGACCAGACAGATTGGAAAAGAACAAAATAGAATTTCTGGAGGTGAACAATCCAATAATTAAAATGAAAAACCCAGTGATGAGTTTCAATGATTAGACACAGCCAAAGAGTGAATTCATGACTTGGAAGACAGATTTAAAGAAGTGTCACAGAATACAGCAGTGAAAGAAAAGGATAAGCAAATACATTATAGAGGTTAAGAAACATGGTAGACAGAGTGAGAAGGTCCATTGTATATGTAATTACAATTATAGGGGATAATAGAGAGAATATTAACTAATAATCTCCCTATTACAATATTTAAGTTTTTAAAACCTTTTCAGCCTTATAAATAATCCCCGGATATATATCTTATATACACAAAACTTTGTCCTCATTTCAAATTATTTTCTAAGAAAAGATTCCTAGAAGAAGAAACTAAGGTATCAAAGGCATTTTAAAGGTCCTGATTCACATTGTCGAACTACTTTATACTTGCATAGTTTTATGAATTTATTGGCCACCAATGGTATAAAAAATGACTGCAAAAAATTGTATATCATCATTTTAATTTGAATTTCTGAAAGCAGTTTTATAATTACCTGGTTGTTTGAAAATGAAAAAAAAAAAGTTATGTTCAAATCTGACAGTAAAACCGTGAGCCACTGAGGATAATGAGCTTTCCGTACCACTTCCAACACCCTCGTGGTCCAGGGTCACATGCTGGTTACTGCTAAACTCCACTTCTTCAATGGGAGCCCTTCCAGTGACAATGGTCGTTTCAGGAATAGGCAGAAACACTTCTGCCAGCAAAGTGGTGCCACTGTGTCCAACTGTTTCGTATACCTGAAATCGAGGAAGAGAAACAGACAAATAAAAATAGGAAGAGTGTGCTCACTCCCAGAGTTTAGTCCATTTATCTATGTTAATCACTGTTCTAGCCCAGAACACCCATTTCCGAGTGGAAAAGCTGAGTTGTGTTATGGTTCCCATGGAGACTAAATTGCACCGTATTTGTGGCCAAGTTGTTGACATCCTGTCCTCTTGTCTGGCCTACTTTCCAGACAAGAAAGTAGAGAGAGAGAGGGGTAGAGAGAGGGGTTAATCAAAGTAGCAGTCTACCACAATTGTTTCCATTTCAAACTGATACTCAGGTTATCTGGGGGAATGGGCTCCTTCCTTTTCCTGGCTTATGTTATTTCAGAAAGTGATGCCATCGGGTGGATTGGGTGAGATAAAGCGGACATGCCACCAGATGATTTTTTATTTACACCACCTTCAAGGTCAACAGGAGAAGTATCATACCTAGATGTACTCTAGAGTATCAGGTTCAAATCTACTATTCAGTACATCTTTCAGATTCTTCCCTTCAAGAGCTCATTTTATTTGTTAGCTGCTGAAACCATACCAGCTCCTTCTCCCAAGCAGGAGCAAACTAGACCAACGGTGGCTCTAGTCACTGTGGCGTGTCTTATTGTAATGCCGTCACTATGAGACGAAGAATCCAATGTCAAGGCAACCGTTGATTATGAATGTACAATGCAGCTTCAAGAGGAGCCTTTGTGCCATTGGATCAAATTTCTCTTGTATCCTTGGGTCATTTCTGTTTTGTGGAAGAAGATGACAAGATACCCACAGTTCTGCTGGCTTCTTTCCTGTTTTATTCTTTCCTTCCAAGAGGTCCCTGTGGCTGGTACACATTTCTCTAAAATGCCGATTCCACTCCTTTCACTTACTAATTAGATCTTCATATTTTTCTTCTTGTGCAATAGAGTCCCGCTATTGCAATAGACTTGTGCAATAGACTTCCCACTTACCGATGGAATGCACAAAGGTGACACTACGGACCCTCTGGACCCCCTCCACTCACCCCCTCCCCTTACAAGGCGTATGATACAAATTCTTTTCGAGGATGAAGATGAGGATGATTTTGTGCCAGGCCGCCATCCTGGCCCCATCTCCCTGGTATCCACCAGCTTGCATTTGCCACATGGCTGACTGAGCTTGGAGGGTCTACTGGGGCAAAGACAAAGACAAACACTACATAAGAACTGAACTCAGGACCCCAGACAATACCACTGTGAGCTATTCTTTTTTTTTTTTCATTAAAATAAAAAAAAATGTTTATTTACTTTTGAGAGAGAGAGAGAGAGAGAGGAGAAAGCAAGGGAGGGGCAGAGAGAGAGAGAGAGAGAGAGGGAGGCAGAAGATCTGAAGCTGGCTCTGTGCTAACAACAGACAGCCTGATTCAGGGCTTGAACTCACACACTGTGAGATCATGACCTGAGCCAAAGTTGGAAGCTTAACCATCTGAGCCACCCAGGCGTCCCTGCTGTGAGCTCTTCTAGCAGGCTGGGTGCCCTAAGAGACCTGTGATAGTCAGAACTTACCTGTGTGGAGTGGCCAAGTTCACCTAATTCAGGGCAAGCAGGAAGCCCATGAGTAAGCCACATTCTCCAAATTCATCTTTATTAGTAAAAAGATGATGTTTTGGTCTCTTTTAAAAATATCTTTTATAGGGGCGCCTGGGTGGGTCAGTCGCTTGGGTGTCCGACTTCGGCTCAGGTCATGATTTCGCATTTGAGCCCTGCATCGGGCTCTGTGCTGATAGCTCAGAGCCTGGAGCCTGCTTTGGGTCCTGTGTCTCCCTCTCTCTCTCCCCCTCCCCTGATCACATTCTGTCTGTCTCTCTCAAAAATAAATAAACATAAAAAAATAAAAAAAATCTTTTATGGAAAATGTCAAACATAAAACCCAGAGGAATAATATACCATGAACCGAAACCATCACCTGGCTTCAAATACCATTAGCTTATGACTGACTAATCTGGTTTCATCTATACTCTCATGCCTTCCGTCTCCACCAATATTTGGAACCCAGACATCATTTC